>NC_062203.1:682500-737500 GCF_912470025.1 Vespa velutina | reverse complement strand
CTGCGTGTGTGTATATGTGTATATTTGTATCTGTGTTCGAGCTAGTGAAACTACCCCCTCTCTCTCTCTCTCTCTCTCTCTCTCTACTACTTTTACATATGTATATGTATACATACGTACAGTTGAACGATCGCGAAGTCCCTCTTCTTGATTCGCTTTCGATCCTTTCTTCCCCGTAAGCAGATTTATAGATCGATTATAGACTTTGCTTATGATTGGAACCATTTGCATGATATGTATGTAAGTGTGTACGTGAAATGTATGTATACAATATTCTCTCTATCTTTCTCTCTCTTTTTTTCTCTCTTGCACTATTTCCCTCTTGCTTCTTACTTTGCTACCCTTCCTACCATCTCTCTTTCTCTCTCTCTCAAGTTTTCTCTAGCCCATCATGAATCATCCGTGCCAACTGCTCTCTTATGGTTTCACGCGATAAACGTTTGATGCGAAGTGAGCGACGCGTGTAACCCGCCTGTTTCGATATTCTTCCTTTTTCCTTCCTCCCCCTTCCCGCCGGTTCCCTCAAGTTCTCTCAAGTAAAATCGTATAATTTTTTATCGGCATTATTTCAACATAACAATTCGATTCTCGAAAATTATAAATTGAATTACATTTTAACTAACGTTTTACGTTGCTAATTGAAATAACGAAATGGGTAAAGATTGTGGTATAGAGGGGGTTGGATAAAAGATGAATAGGAAAAAGGATACGGGTGAGTAAGAGAGACTGAGAGATATAAAGAGAGAGAGGGAGAGAGAGAGAGAGAGAGAGAGAGAGAGAGAGAGAGGGAATGATCCAGTTCGAAAAGGATCGAACGGGCAAACGCAAAACCTTTGCTCTTACTAGCCGGCTCTCGCTCGCGAGCTATATGGTTCGTGAGGATAGAAATTAATTTTAACTTTAAATTAAGACTCGTCCGATACCACCCGGTTGCCTCTTTGTTGCCACGACTAGCACGCCGAGCTGAATCATCCAGCGGCGAGGAGCCGTTTGTTAATCCTGGTTTCGAAGACTCGCTTCAACTTTTCCCGCGCTTTTGTCTATAATCAACGTTAACGTTAATAATAAAATAACGATCCTCTATAATTTTACTGAGGAATTATCCCCATCCTCTTTCATATCTCTTTCCTACTTACTTTCTATCTCATTCTTTATAATAGAAATCGATTCATTAATAAACTATTCTGTTTTTGTGAAATAATGCTTATATATATATATTTATATATATTAAAATTAAATATATTCATAAAGATATTCATGCGTAATAATACACACGTATATATATATATATATATATATATATATAAATATTAATTTATATATGAATATTAATTAGAGATAGATTAAACAAGTTTCTTAATTACTAAACATTTCCAATAAAAAGGGACCAACTGAAAAGTGTTTACGTCTAAACAAATAACCAGCTATAAGAAAAGTTAGTTGGTGAGGGAGGAGGACATCGATCAATTAATCAAGATAATGAGTGCTAAGTCTAACCAAGAAGAGAAGGAGAGCAAGGAGAAGGATAAGAAGAAGAGAAGAAATGGAGGAGGAAATGGTGGTGGAAGAAGAAGAAGAAGAAGAAGAGGAGGAAGAGGAGGAGGAAGAGGAAGAAATAAAAGAAGAAAGAGGAAAAGAGGACCAAGACTATATGGGATATTCGACACCTTAGTCGAACCGATCCCAACAATAGCGAAGATACGCGACTTGGTGGTAAACTTGGCTCTCACTGGGGCTTCCGGGCAAGTAGCTTAACTTGAGCTTGTAAAGAAGACTAACGTAGTGTGTGTATATATATATATATATATATATATATATATGTATATATATAGAATAGATGATAGATAGATAGATAGATAGAAAGAGGAAGAGACGAAGGTGGTTTGTAGATAGGAGAGGTGAGAGGAGTCTGCGAACGTGCATGATTAATTAATTAGCCCGGGCTAGTTAGGACGGTGGTAGATTCTACGCGATGTAGATGTATGTAGGTGTGCCCGGTTGTTACGCCGTGCTAAACCGCAGACGGATCGATCATCGGTAGAGACCATCAATGATGTCTTATCGATGGATCGATCTTCCACTTTGACTCTTTCCTCTTCTCTATTATATCGACAAATTTCTAAACGTAAGGCTTTGTTAATCCCTATGTAGATAAATATATTATATAAACAAATAAATAAATATATTATATATATATATATATATATATTTTAATGGATTTAATTTGATATATATTTCGAATATTTCCAAAAATGTATATAATTATTTGAAACTAATGTCGATGTAAGAAATAGAGAAGATAAGAAATCGAGATAAGAAATGGATGGATGGTCGTTCGAAGGGATTAAAACGAATTCGTGTTCCCTTTATATCCCAGTAGAAAGGAAGCGTATAGTATTATTTTCATTTGGGGAACGGTGCTTGACTATGTTCTACGTGGGTTTGTACCACCGAGTGTTCCCATAAAATATAGAACGAACAAACATGGCGTAGTTCGAGGAGCTGTACGGAGCAGCGTTATCTTTCTGCGTATAAGTACTTGCAGGAAATACAGAAGAGAGAGAGAGAGAGAGAGAGAGAGAGAGAGAGAGAGATAGAGAGAGAGAGAGAAGCTGTTAGGTAGAATCCTATCTCGTTGATCCTATCGTACTTCTCCGCAAATATAACTTTGAATGACCAACCCCCTTTCTCTCCCCTCCCTCTTTTCCTTTGGATATTAACTTTTCCAATGTGGATCGCGTGCCGGTAGTCTCCTGTCTTTTCTCCTCTATCACTACTGTCCTTACTACCATCTCTCAAATCGCAAAGATCCTGGACGTTTACTTTAGATACTGTAGAGTGTACTTCTACAAGTGCACTTAGTTTCTTGTCTTTCGAGAGACAAGTTGAGAGATAGATAGACAGATAGAGAGAGAGAGAGACGCATAGTAGATAGATTATAATAATAATAGATAGATTTAAATTATTAGAATCATTAGATATTAGATCGGAACATATTAATTCATATGTTCAAATCTATATTTTTGTCGACACTTGAATATTTATCAATCGTCTCTCATCGTCTCATTATTATATATATATATATATATATATATATATATATATATATATATATATTATTATTATTATTATTCAATTTGATCTTTTTCTTCTTCTTTTTCATTTTCTCTTTCCTCTCCTTCTTCTTGTTTTTCTTTTTCTTCTATTCCTTGTATAGTTAAGTTATCAAAGATTAATTTAACAGACGCAGGATGACTTGCTGTAAGGAACCTAGGATTATTTCGAAGGTTAGGAAGATCCTTGCCTGAAGCCTTCGAAGTTGAGCGTGTCCGTGCGTTTTCTATCAAAGAAGCGAGCAACTCTCGTTCCTTCCTGTAAGACGCAGAACCGAGAGCAAGTCAGCAGAGAAGAAGCTAGATAGTAGTCCACCTCCCTCCCCATTCCTGTTAGTGAATTTCTCGCTCTCGCACGATGTACGCGAGGATGATGGTTATGGCTGTCTCGACTGGCTGGCCCGATGCTCTCGTAGAACTTACCTAAGATAGTCCAAACATTAGATACAAACATGGGAGAAGAGAAGAAAGAGAGAGAGAGAGAGAGAGAGAGAGAGCGAGAGAGAATGAGAGAGTTTCAGGGTAAGACCCTCCGGGTCTTACCCTGAAGAGGAGTTTAGGATACGTCAAGCTAGTCCATCGAGGCTAGAGCAACGCCGCCACTAGTAGTAGAGAAGCGGATATGTTCTCCTTCTCTCTCTCTCTCTCTCTCTCTCTCTCTCTCTCTCTGCGTCACACATTAACATAATGCTAATTATCTTGCCAGCTCATTAGCGCTAGCAAACTGTCCGAGGAAACTCGGCCTTACGAGATAAGAAGCTCCTGTTGTCTATGTATACGTTTATATGTGTAGGTATATCTGCCAAGTGTTCGAATAGAACGCGTGCGGAGCTTCTTCCTCGCACGTGCCAACCCGTTCCTATATACTTGTGTAGATGTAAGTGTGAGAGTGCAGACGATGTATCCACACCGTCTTTCTCCTATCAACGATATTAAAGTCCCTCAACCATGCGGCCATCTTCTTCTCTGGACGTCCTGACGTGGGTCCGTGCACGTTCTTGCCTTCGACTTCGTTGAACTTCCGGGGCTAGTGACTGTTCGCCCGTTAACGACTCCCCTTTCTTCCTTTCTCTAACAGCAACAACGTCCTTTTAACGTCGTCATCCCCTCTTATCCAACGTCCTCCCTCTCCTCCCCATGCACCCGCCCCCCCGCCCTTGATCTCTCCGTTCTCTGCTTCTTCATCTAAATTTGTATTAATTAATGACTATTCTCCGATCAATCTTTACTTTATCACGCTTCGTTAACATTTTAAGATTTTATTCCATTATTTGTTCATACAATTATTTTCTATGTGAATGTATATATATATATATATATATATATATATATATATATGTATCGTAGTTGATACATATTTCTCTTCTTCTTTTTATTATTATTATTTTTTTTTCTTTCCTCTTCTCTTCTCGTTTTTGTAATAATCGTAAAACAGTAGCTCGGTTGATTCACCTCCAAACTGTTCTCCCTTTTTCTATGTGCGTTAGAGCAGGCACGCGTAACAATCTACGCGGAGCGGAGGGTAGGAGGAAGGATAGGGGTTGGAAGAGGCAGGGGTAGAAGAAAGGCAAAACCCCCCCGTAGAAAAAAAAATCATGGCCTTACGCGTTAAATCGCGTATGCATATAAAGCGGTATTATTTCGTGGCTTGACGCACCACCGAGTGTATCTAAACAGCCTATGTACAAAATATATATATAAATATAAATATAAATATAAATATACATATATATATATATATATATATATATATATATACACGGGGACAAATAAAAAGAGAAAGGGAAGTCAATTTATTAGAAGGATTAATTTTATGCAGATTAGTTATGTAGTTTTTCTTTTTCTCGTAAATTCAAATAATCAAATAACAATTAGTTAAACAATTCATTTCTAAAGAAGAAATAAAAAAAAAAGATAAAAAAGAAAAACAAAAAAATTAAGAATAAAAAAGAAAAATGCAAAGAAATGAGAAATAAATTAAATAAATCCTATGAATCGAATGATCTTTGTATTTCAACGAAGCAATTTAATGTTAATTCAACGTCGTGGATTTAGGAGGGAAAGAACATAAAATATTTCGTAGTACGTCTTCGAACACGAAGAACCATCATCCTTCATGGTCTTTGTAAGTTCCGTTGAGTAGTAAAAAGGTGAAAAGACGATGAATCTTCCTTTTCCTACTTAAGCGTTGCAGGAATATGGCCGTCGAAGTAAGTAGAAGAGAGTCGTTAATAAATCGAAAGAGACGAGTCCTTTCGCGGAGCATCCTCGTTCTTTTCTATATCCTTCTTTCTCTTTCATATTATCTCTCTCTCTCTCTCTCTCTCTCTCTCTCTCTCTTTCCTTTCTTTACTCTTTCTCTACGAACTATACTTACTTTCACGAGTAAAAGTCTTGGTGTATATGTGCCATTCCTAGAAAGCTCGAGGAAGGAGCTTTTCTCTGTGGAAGATCGACGTCGGCCATCTTGTCTCTCTGCACTTGAATTGTTTCGACCTTAATTGGAACGACGAGGCAGCAGCCCCTTTCATATTTTTCTTCTTCTTCTTCTTCTTCTTCTTCTTTATCTTCTTCTACTTCTTCTTCTTCATCCACAAGCCCAGTGACATATTTACACGTAGATTTGTCAATCCGGCGATTCTTAGATAATAGGAATAATCTATTGATATATTTTTACATTGTCACGAATAATTATTATATGATCCTTCGATAGATATTACGTGTACATCGTGTACTATAACTATCTATTATATCTATAATATAAAAAGTCAATAAATCTAATGGAAAGTAATACACTCATACATAATTATATAACATTTATATAACATATAAATTATATAACGTTTATATAACAATAATATAATTATTATATATATATATATATATACATATAATTATATAACAGTAATATAATTATACATATAATTATATAAAAATAATTATAATATATAAGAAAATAAAGATTTCATTTGGATAGGAGAGATTTATGTTTGTTCTAATAATCAGTTTTGAAAAATTCGAATAAATCCGATTGCTTTCTCCAATAAAATCACGAAATGTTATTGAAATCATTGATACTGTAGTAAACGACGACAACGACGTTGACGATGACGATGACGACAACGACAACTACGACGACGACGACGACGACGACGACGACGACGACGAAGACGACGACGACGAGTGGTGTAGTCAGCCGAGTGACATCAAAGAGAGTCCAGAGCTTCCGTATAATTAGTGTCAGTCATATTTGCATATTGATTGAAGCGAACGCGTCGGCGAGGCACTCGACTCACTGCCCTCTTTTCACTCATGACGAGAGCCTCTGCTCGTCCAAAAGTTCTTAACGTTCTATCTATATCTATCTCTGTCTACATTATATCTATCTATGCGTACGTGTATGTGCTCATCCGTGTGGATTTTCTCTCTCTCTCTCTCTCTCTCTCTCTCTCTCTCTCTATCTGGATCATTGAATCCTTTATTAAAGATTTATTTCTCGTTCTTTTCTACGTTTTCATTTGACAATTTTTCGATAAAGAGAATTGTACAATCTGACCTAAACTATTCACTATTCTGATCAGTTATCGAACGTCCTCGAATATGTTTTTACATGTTTAATATATTTATTAGAATACAATTTGTTTGTTTTTTTTTTGTTTCCTTGTGTAGAATTACCACTTTATTACCAATTACCAAAAATTACTGATGTCATTTTTCAGAGATTATTTAATAGAACGCTTACAATCAAGTGTGTTATATATATATATATATATCTTAGAAAATAATAATCCTAGACATTAATTATTCTATAATATATTAAGAAATCTTCGTTTTTCTTTCTTTTCTTCTAATTATTAAATCGCTTTATACGATTTCTTTTTTTCTTTCCCTTTTTCCCCTTTTCACTTCATTTTCGATCACTATAAAATGACATATCTCAAAATATATATTTCCTTTCATACGCAATAATCTATCTTTACGTGGGAATCTTATCGTATTTTCTGATAGGGGACTTTGGAGATGAGGGAAGGTTAAAAAAAATTCATGGTTCTTCCGGTTAGTGACAGGAACGGTACGGTCGAGTTGTGATGGCTCGAGTTGCGAAGAAGTGGATCGGAAAAATCGTTCCATCTCGCGGAATCGCGTTCGTGTTGCGATTCTTTAACAATGTGTAATGTGTGTATGTGTGAGAAAGCGGCGTTTGCCACCACCGCCTGCAGCACCCTTCCATTCCCTGCGTGCCAGGGCAACGGCTAACATATGAACGGTTGGTGACTCTACGCTTTTGCGCCGTCGATTCAAATTCAAGCCGCACGGACGAAATCGGTGCGGATTTAAAAAAGCGCGCCTGACGAAGGCGGAGCAGGCGGGCGGTCGGGGCGTTCGGGGCGGTCGGGTGTTCAGAGAGGCAGGACGAAGAAGGAGAATGAGGGTGAGGACGAGGGGCTGAGGCGGGGTGCTACGTAATAGCGATAGAAGGAATGAGCCGTGCGAGTTAGCCGAAGGGAGGAGTAACAATAGACTGCAAGTCACCGGGTAAACGACTCAGAATCGTTCAAACGCGAACCCTCTCGTGCTGCCCGTGTTATTTTTCCTACTCTCTTTTATCTCTGTCCTTTTTTCCTTCCTCTTTCTTCTACTATTTTTCTTTTTTTTTTCTGTTTTTTTTTTGTTTTGTTTTTTTTTTCTCTCTTTAAACACGCTCAATATATATGGGTAGGTGTAATCTTTTCTTTTTTCTTTCTTTCTTTCTTCTCCAATTTAATATCCGAAAGAAAATAATCGTCAAATTTCTCATGTAAAAAGAGGTGATAATGATAATAATAATAATAGTAGTAGTAACAATAATAATAGTAATAGTAATAATAATAATAATAATAATAATAATAATAATAATAATAATAATAATAATAATAATAATGAAGTGGTAGTATGTTGGATTTTACACGCCAAGGGCGATCAATTTTCATCAACCCTCTTAACGAAACGTATTGTAATCGTTCGACTGTGAATCGAGCGGACGTACACATTGAATTTCGTATTTTCTGCGTTGGGAAAAAAAAAGGGGGGAAGAGAGAGATGGATAGAAGGAAGAAACGAAGCCGTCAAAGTCGAGGAAGAAGAAGAAAAAGAAGAAGAAGAGAATGAGGAGAAGGAGGAGTGCCTGAATATTTCTTGCACATACATATACGGTAAAGAAGCATCAACGGCATAGGATAGATTTAGCAAAATGCCGGCGTCTTGACTAAGAGATCCCGCGGGATGTACGAGGTTCGATGTCCATGAAGGATAGTGTTGGGTCAAGGGCTATCGCGGAGTTCCTCATCCTCTTTCTACCTTTCTCCTCCCTTCAGGATAGATCGAGCCCTCGGGACCCTCTCGTCCGTCACTGAGATCCTCTAGGCATACTCTCTTTTTCTGTTTCTCTCTCTCTCTCTCTCTCTCTCTCTCTCTCTATCTATCTATCTATCTATCTTTCTTTCTGTTTATACGCAGAACGAGAGAGAAAGAGAAAGAGAGAGAGAGAGAGAGAGAGAGAGAGAGAGAGAAAGTGTAGACTATATTTTTTATTGATTTCCATTACGTCTGCACCATTTTATTTTCCTTTTGTTTATTCCATGCTCACATAAATCCGAAGGGGCTTTTAAATCGTTAGTTAGAATCATAATACGAATAATTAATAATATCTAATTTTTTAATTGATGAATTAGCATTACTAGAACCGTTATCATCGTACTCGAAATGATTGATAAATTAAATTGATCAAATCGTAACTCGTGAACGATGTTACCTATTTAATTAGAATTATTGACAATTCCTATCTACTTTGACAGAGAGAGAGAGAGATAGAGAGAGAGAGAGAGAGAGAGAGAGAGACAAGCAGACAGACAGACAAACAGACAGAGAAAGAGAGAGAAAGAGAGAGATAGAGAGAGATAGAGAGAGAGTTCAATTTCGATAGTTTCATTCGCGAATCCTGACCTGTCAAGTACGTCGATCGTTTGAAGAGGAAGAGAGAGAGAGAAATTTAGAGAGATAGATAGATAGATAGATGGAGAGACAGAGGGGGACAGAGAGAGAGAGGGAGAGAGAGAAAGAGAAAGAGAGATAGGGAGGGAGAGAGAGAGAGAAGGAGAGAGAGAGAGAGAGAGAGAGAGAGAGAGAGAGAGAGAGAGAGAGAGAGAGAGAGAGAGAGTGGACAGCGTCGAGCGAAGCGTACCACCCAATTACACTGCAGTTCAAACACATGCAAATCCGGAGAATAAGCTTTATTTGTTGTGCAAATTAGCCGCATATTGGCGCACCGAACGAACGGATTTTGTTACCGCGCGTGCGAGAGAGAAAGAGAGAGAGGGAAGGGTAGAGTGGGAAAGAGAGAGAAAGAGAGAGAGAGAGAGAGAGAGAGCGAGAGAGAACGGGACGAGAGGGTGGCAAGTATCCTGGGTCAATTGCTTATTTTGAGGTGGACCGGAGCACCCACCGTCCTGTAAATATCGCTCTCTACCTCGAAACATCCAACCCCTCTTTCCCTCTCGCGCTGATCGCGATATCCGTGACGCAAAACCGAGGAAAAATACGGAGGACGTTAACGCCGACAAATTTTTGCTCCCGGATAACTCCATTTTCCAAGGGGAAAAATCGATTTAAAACCTTTGGCCGGGATGTTTTATCGAAGTGATCCTATCAGAGTCTCTGATGAGTAGATACGCTTTTCTCGAATAATAACAAAAAAAAAAAAAAATAATAAATAAATAAATAAATAAATGAATAAATAAAAAAAGGTAAAAAGAAAATAAATAATTCGACAATCGACTGCGTAAAGAATTCTCTATTTGTTTAAACTTATTTGTTGAAATAATCAATATAATATAATCTAAGTATGTAAATAAGTAAGTAAGTAAGTAAGTAAATAAGTAAGTACTTACGAGGCATCGAGTTGGTCGAGCATCGAAAGAGAGAGAGAGAGAGAGAGAGAGAGAGAGAGAGAGAGAAAGAAAGAGAAAAAAGAAAGATAGATCGATGTTTAGTCACTCGTGATCGGCTAGATAAAAAACGAAAGGAAAAAAACAAAAAAGGAGAGACAGAGACAGAGAGAGAAAGAGAGAGAGAGAGAGAGAGAGAGAGAGAGAGAGAGATAAGAGGAAGGGATATTCCCAAAAAATTCATATTTTTGACACATGGCTCGTTTTCTACTTTCGGTTCCGGAGGTGGCACCGATCGACCGACCGACCGACCGACCAACCGACCGACCGCTCGACCGGCCGACTCTCTGAAGTCCGTCGGCCCGAGGTGGACATCAAAGAGAGGACAAACAAAGCTGTGGTGGGGGGTTGGAGGTGGGGTAGGAGGAAGGCCCGTACGATGCGATGCAATTCGGACATGGGACACAAAGTGATGACGTCACCAACCGGCCAGAAGCCCTGTCCTCGTCGACGGCCATTGTGTGTTCAGTCAGTGGTTTACAAGTTCATTGCACACTAACACTTTATAGGTATACACGAGTCTAGCTATGGCCGTTGGCTCTCACTCTCTCTTCCTCTCTCTCTTCCTCTCTCCCTCTCTCTCTCTCTCTCTCTCACTACTTTCGTCTGTTAGTTTGGAAGACGTCGAGTCGATAAAGATTAAATCCATTTGTCTCCGTTGTTACATTGTACGACAAAATATCAAACGGAACGAATTAACGATCGAAGGAACGATAGATTTTTCATTTTTCTTTTCTTCTCATTTTTACTATCTTTTTTTCTCCTATTTTTCTTCTTCTTTTAAAATGATCAAATAATATTCATAGAAATTATTAGAAAAAGATATGTTCAAAGAAAGTATCGATTAAGAAATTTTACAAATGTTTCCTTTTGATCACAAAAGCAGCTGTCAGGTTCGGACTCCTATCCGAGGATCGATCTATCTGATGAATGCGTGCAGGTGAATCGCCATTTTGAAAGGGTTCGTTTCTCCCGCTCGCCATTTTCTCATTCTTCTTTTTTCTCGTTTTCTCTTTTCCCTTTCTACTTTTTCTTCTTCTTCTTCTACTTCTACTTCTATTTCTTCTTCTTCTTCTTCTTCTTCTTCTTTGCTTTTTCTCTTCTTTTTTTTCTCTTTCTTTTCCTCTTGTGTTTTTTTTTCTTTTTTCTTCTTTACGCACGAATATCGGTCTCGGTCACGAATGGAGAGGGCTCTTATAACGCACACCATTTAACCCCTCAACACGTAAGCTGCCATTTCGATGACAGATATCAACCCTCGCTGTTCTTTTCCTACTTTCCTTAATATCGTCTAGAATTTCGAAGTATCGTGATAATAATCCGCATATTTTATACATTATGTAGATATATACATACACACACACACACACACACATATATACATACATATATTCTTTTTTCTTTTCTTTCCTCCTATGATTTATTAATAATTTTTAGAAAGATGTTAAAAAAAAGAGAAAAAAGAAATTGATTGCATTGAACGTGTTAGAAGAATTCTTTTGTGTTGGAAAATCGGACACACTTTGACTAACCCTTCTGATCCGTAAATCTTACTGGATGCTTTTAACGAGAAGTTTCAAGCTCAAATACTCTTCCAAGTCGAGACACACAGTAAAGAGGGACGGAAAAGGCGAAAGAGAAAAGTGGAAGGAGTCGTGAAGTGAGTTATCGAATGCGAAAACAAAGAGGTTTCGCGACGCGAAATCGCGAAGGGCTTTAACCGAGAAGCTATGTTGTAGTTATATAACCCCTTCTCCGGGGCCCCGTACGGAACAATTACATTTTAATTAATATTTCGTAAGAGGCCGAAAAGCCCCGACCCGTCGAATTTATGATCGTTTTATCCATTATTATTAGGAGGGTGGAGGCGAGCGAATCTCGCGAAAACCCATAACTTCGTCTTTACGGTTCTCTTCTTCTCTGTCTCTTCCCTTTTTCTCTCTTCGGCTTCTGTGTTCTTATCCCTTACACTTCCTTCTTCTTCATCCTCTTCCTTCGATCATCTCGATGGATTCGACATTATCAGAACTTCGTGACAATTTTTTGTGAACTAGAATGAACTAGAATGAAAAGAAAAAAAAAAAAAAAAAACAAAGAAGAAATGAAAAAAAAACACACACACATACACAGACGAATTAATACGATCAAAGTAAAATCATCTCGCGTTTATTTATTTGTCGTTCTCGTGCGAGACGATGTATTCGTGTTCGATAGAAAAAAAAAAAAAAAAAAAAAAAAAAAAAAGAAGAAAGAAAAAAGAAAAAAAGAAAAAAGACGAAAGGAAAAAAGCTGATATAACAAGTAATAACAATCGATAGGAGATATTAAATGATACTTAACAAAAATCATTGGGGATAGGGAAAAGTGTTGATGAATCTTGATAACCGATGGCAGCTCGATCGATACTACACGACTATGAGCTGCGTTAAACGTTTCGGAGTTATATCACGATATCATATTTCGATATACTGTAAATACGTTATACGATCGATAAATAACGCAGAGTGGAGACTCGCGAACGGCCGTAGCGAGAGCTCGCTGCGAGCAACAAACTTATTATCGGTCCTGGTAAAGTGGATTGACCGTTCGCAAGGGATCCTTCAAATTCGTCGACGCTACGTATCTATCTATATCCTGTCTAATAATTATACGAGTCGCTATCGTTGAAACATCGATTATTAACATATATTTCCTTTAACGAATCTAAATGATTCTATTAAATCGATATTTTTTCTTTCTTTTCTCTTTTTGCTTTCTTTTTTCTTTTTTCTCTTTTTCATCATTTTTCAATTAATACCTTCGAAATGAAAATGTACCATTTCGCTTTGAGGTGATTCTCACTCGACGAGTAAACTTTTTTCTCTTAAAATGTAAAAAAAAAAAAAAGTGACGAATAAATTCCGAAGGAAAGTCTTCTACTTTCGATTTTCGAATTGGATTTTCATTAATAAGAAGAAAAGAAAAAAAAAGAAAAAAAAAAGAAAAAGAAAAACAAGAGGAGAAATATCAAAGATTTAACAGTGCTGGATTCTCGAGGACGAGTGCCCCGGGCAGTGAGCGTGTAGTACCCGCATACCTGCTCTCTATACTCTCGAGTTGGCATAGTTCGGGTGAGACGCGCATTTTTTTCCTTACCCCTAAGCTACCTATACCACTCAAGAGCTCGAGGGCCGTTTGGCTGGTAACGCGAGAAGGATGGAGGAAAGCGTATAGTGTTGTGCAACGAACGAGATAGAGAAAGAGAAAGAGAGAGAGAGAGAGAGAGAGAGAGAGAGAGAGAGAGGGAGAAAGATGGGACGAGAAGAGAGGGGAGAATGAGGAGCAGGATGCCTTGCAGGACTCAAAGACATTCTCGTCTTCCGTACCGTGAACTTTCCTACGAACAGCAGCAGGACGACGATGGAATCCCTGACCACATCTCTGATATCCTAAGGGCATGTTTACTCGACTTAACATCCCACACATTTCCTATTAACATAAAGCTTTTCTATCTTCCTTTCCGAAAATTACGCACTTGTTTAATCTTCCACGCGCACCTTCCTTTTACTTATCCAAGTTCCCATTCACTTGTCGCCCCCTCCTCCTCCCCCTCCACAATAAATTTTTTATTATTATTAAATGATCTTAAAGCCGAACGAAATTTCGACGTAAAACATTAATTTAGTTTAGAATTAGTTAATTTAAGATGCATCGTACACCATCCACATATTTTCTACTATCCTATTCGAATTTCCTTTTTGTGACAGTTAATGAGAGAGAGAGAGAGAGAGAGAGAGAGGGTTCCAACGTTTCTCTTATCCGTAGCACTCGAACTACTCTCTTCCTCTTTGTTTCTCAAGTTCTTCCTTTGTGACGACGTGAGAAGAAAGGGGTTGGGGAGGCAAGAGGAGGATTGGTCGGGGGAAGGATTTTCGAAATACGATCCGCTACCTTCGTAGTATCGACTGCGAGGAGAGTTTGTTGCAAGGCTTTAAGGGTCGATCGGGGTCGAAATGGGATGAGTTAGCGGCGGCAACGGCAGATTGACTAAGTTTTCGTGCCCGTACACACTTCGACAGCTTGAAATCTACTAGCCGATATCTACGGAGGCCGTCGTTTCTCAAGTAGCTACACAAAACTATTTGAGAGATAACGAAAAGAGATAAAAAAAAAAAAAAAAAGAAAAGAAAAGATAAATAATTAATAAATAAATAGAAAGGAAAGACAAAGGAAAAGAAATAAATTAATGAAAAGGATCGAGCGAGAAAATGAGGAAGAGGTAAAAGAAAAAAGAAAAGGAAGAAGGAGAAGGAAGTGAAACAAAATTAAATATGTAAATAAATAAATAAATAAGTAAATAAATAAAAAGAATGAACGAACGAACGAAATGATAAAACTATTTTTATCATTAGGATGATACAGAATATAATCTATCTATTGCGATTACTATTCTATTTAACGTTTTATCATAAAAATTCTTTTCATCCTTACGACGTCAGACTTTTCATAGCTTCTTCTTTGTAAAGAAAGATAAAGAAGAGAAAAAGAGAGATGAATAGATGTGTATATATATATATATATATAGAGAGAGAGAGAGAGAGAGATAGAGAGAGAGTGAGAGAGAGAGAGAGACTGGGTTGCGATTTCAAGCGAAATCGGCGCTGTTACCACCGAGAGAAGGGAACGATATTGTTGACAGGCGTCTCACGAAGTCATCTGGGTTTTGGTACGGCCGATGACACGCGCTTTTTCCCCCGTGGTGATAAATGGCACGTAGGTACCTATCCCCTGCTTTCGTTCAAATCGACTCTCGACAAGGGGTGCTCAGGATGTGGAGAAAAAGAGAGAGAATCAGCGAGTTAAAGAGAGAGAGAGAGAGAGAGAGAGAGAGCAAAAGATAGCGTAAGATTTATTTAAATCTATCTGCAATTGTATTGAAGAAATCGTAGATAGGTCGAAAGATCAGGATAATAATGAATGAATGAGTAAATAATTATAAAAGATAGATATTACATGGTGATAAAAAAGAACGACCAAAAGTTGCCCCAAGGCAGCGAAGAAGAGTCGGAGAAAGTAGGTGGACAAAGCGAGAGATAATCGAAAATGAAAGATAGATAGACTGAGAGAAAGAGATAGATAGATAGATAGACAGATAGAGAGAGAGAGAGAGAATGAGAGGGAGGGAGGGAGAGAGAGAGAGAGAGAGAGAGAGAGAGAGAGAGAGAGAGGGATGAATTTATTCATGGACGCAACGCCGAGTATAAATGCAAAATTGGCAATACATACGAAATCTCCGGGGTTCAAGTAAAAAGGGGTGAATATATTAGCCCCGGAATTAAGCTCTTTGAACTCCGCCTTGCATTGGAATAATTGAGCTCGATGCAGCTCGGAACGACGACGATTGCTTTCGCCACGCGGCTCGATGTTAAAATATTTCGTCTTTCGTACTCTCTTTAAGTGGCGCCTTGTCAAGGACATACAACATGGAGTTAAGGGTCAGAGGGAATAACTAGAGATCACGAAAAAGGATAGTGAGTATCGTATAGTGGGTAATGATACGAGAATGAAAGAGAGACAAGATGAATGACAACGAATTCGTATTGCTGATGATCTCATTGCGAATGCTCGTTTGCCGGTAAAGGCGAGAAGGAAGAAAAGCGGAATTGGAGTGGAGGGAGGGGGGAAGTTGATAGTTGTTTGTAGTTAGGTGGATACATACATATATACGTATATACATACGTAGATACGTACGTACATACGTACATACGTATTATTGCCGGGTGCAATTTCGTCGTGAAACTTTATGCACCGACATGCCGCAGACAACTCGAAAGAAGAAATTTATTCTAGTACATGCGGTCGACTTCGTCGAATGAAAGATACTTTGTTGTTTTTATTCGTTGTCGGCGTGACGACATGTGCTCGCATATATCAACCGTATTTCAACCGAATTCGAGATTAAATTATTAACGTTTCTTCATTACGTTCTTTGAAGAAATAGACGATCTCGTATCTATGTATATACGATTTGACAAGCGTTTAACAAGTAATACGATAAAGAGATTAAGGAAAGAGATTTTTTTTCTTTCCCTTTACTCCTCCCCCCGGCGATAATTTCGTTAAAGAATATATTTTTCTTTTTCTCCCGAAGAGATGAAAAATAAAACAAAAAAAAAAAAAAAAAAAAAAAGGAAGAAAAAAGAACAGGAAAAAAAGGAAAATAAACTATCATAAATCGTATCGCTAAGCTTGATAAAATCTCGAGGGCGTTCAGGATGGACTGTCTGTAAGAGCCGAAGGGTCACTCGGAAATTAGTGGTACTGAGAGCCCTCCATCTTTGACGTAGTACGCGGATGCGAAAGGGTTCGCCAATCAGATACCTCGGTACGCGCCTGTATTTCGAGTGGCTCGACGATGATTAATGGCTCGTTCCACGGTTTTTTGTTAATTAGTTGATTGGGAACGCCTAGTATGATATGCAGATTTTCCCTCGAGATACGTTACCGCGTGACTTTAATTTCGATCGCTACCTTTCAATCGCGATTTTACCACGATTTTAGATCGATTCTTCGATTCTTTTACGTTCCTGTATTTGTCTTCTTCCAATCGACATGCACATTGTTATTATATATATATATATATGTGTGTGTGTGTGTGTGTGTGTATATATATATGTATGTATGTGCGTGTATGTATGTTTTATGTCTAATTTGATTAGGAATACAGACCAATACATATGTCCACTTTGCAATTGGATTCGCAAGCTGTCAATTGTCAGTGATTGATTTTTATCACGTGTTACCGTGAGACGTGCCAACCCTAACTTTAGGGTTCATATCTTATTCGTCTTCGTCTCTCTCTCTCTCCCTCTCTCTCCTTCTCCCTCTCTCTTCTTTTTTTCTTTTTATTTTTCTTTTTTAATATCTACACGGATCCCTTCGATTCTATTGTTTGATCACTCGCGGCTATTCGAGAAAAGGGAACGTCCACGTTTCCATCATTTTTTTCTTTAATTTTTTTTTGCGTCCGTTGTCCTCGTCATTTATTATCCCGTTGGACAATGTAAGTAGTTATATATATTTCGAGATACAAGACAGAGATGACAAGGGATCGATCGATGGGAACACACGAGTAGAAAAAACGTACGTGAAAATTTTTCTTTCCCCTTAACCGCCCGCCCCCGGCCTTGTCTTATAAAATTATTTAAAATAATTTATCGAGTTATTTAGAGAAAATATTTCTTGTGTTGGATCGGGAATTTGTTCCTTTTTATTTATTTATTTTTTTTTTTTTTCTTTCTTTTTCGACCGATGATCCGACCAATCCGACAGTACGATCCATCGGCCGATTTTGTCGAGCTTCTAAAGAAAAATCAGGACTAGCCTCAGGGTAAAGTCCCCTTTCAAATTCGTAGGCCTCTCTCTCTCTCTCTCTCTCTCTCTCTCTTCTCGTTGTGGTTTCGGGACCACTTACCTTCCTCGCGAGTCAAAGTCGAGCCGAGACCAATTTTTGCCAATTACCAAGATTATCTAATACGCCTGCCGGCTAATGATTTCTCATTACGAGGTATAAATCTTTCGTTTCGTATAGCGCAACGACGACGTGGATGGCCCGCGAGGATCGAATAATAAATAAATATACGTATACGATCGATACGATTTTTTTTTTTTTTTTTCATTATTCGTTTACTTATCTCTCTCGTCGATGGGTATATTTAGAAAGTAATGGGAGAAAAATAGAAGAGAAGAAAAAGAAGAAAAGAAAAAAAAAAAAAGAAGAGGAAAAAGAAAATTTAGAAGAGCTCCGTGTTAAAATGTTCTCGTGGTCAAAATTTCGTAGCGAATCAGTGGACGAACAAGCTTAGATCGATGATCCAGATTCCAGGTTATTAAGTACTCGAGCTAGCTATTATCACCAGACTACTGTGCGCATTATATTCATAGTAGTGTGCCGACCCAACAATGTGGAACATTGTTGCTATAACTATATAACGAAAAAAAATGTATTTTTCACGAGTCCCGGTCTATCCTTTTAATTTAATTCGACAATTTTTACGTTCGGTTTTCGGCACAAAAGAGATGAGACGGGGGTGGAGAAGGGTTAGACTCTTTAGATCGGGGCCCAACTGGCTGCATCAACAAACTACCCATAATTACAAAGTTCCATAGAAAATTGCGTCCATTCGAATCCCTTAAATGGACGCGTGGTCCATTGTCTACACGCGGTTCAGCGCGCACTTTTAAAGAAAGAAAGAAAGGAAGAAAGAAAGAAAGAAAGAAAGAAAGAAAGAAAGAAAGAGAGAGAGATAGACAGATAGAGAGAAAGAAAGAGAGAGAGAGAGAGAGAGAGAGAGAGAGAGGGAGCGAAAATCTTGGCGCAGCGCGAGCTTTGATTTATGAGTTTTCGGTTTCGTAGTAAAAAATACGAATTAGTTTTCGGGATGATGATCGCTCGGCGAAGATAATGGGTCCGATTAAGAATCCGTGCTCGAGAGGCGAAACGAAGAGAAAAGGCGGCTAACGGGGGAGGGAGGGTAGATCATGGCGGTGATGGTGGTGGAGGCGTTGGTGGTAGTGGTGGTGATGGTGGTGGTATGGATGGCAAAAAAAGAAATAAGAGATAGGCGCGTTTATTCGTAGCTGGGAGAGAGAAAGAAAGAAGGAAAGAAAGAAAGAAAGAAAGGAAGAAAGGAAGAATGAAAGGAAAGAAAGAAAGAAAGAGATACTGTGGCCTGAGGGCGAGGAGGGTTGATTCCCTTTCGTCTTTGTTTTTCAAAACTCGCCTTCCTCTACTCGAGACACCCTTTCACGTTGAATCGTTTGGCCTCCACGATACCGTTGAAGAGAGTGAGCAAGATGTATACCTAGATACATACATACATATATATGTATACACACACATATATATATATATATATATGTATAAATATATGTAGAAAGGTTATGTAGGTATAGGTTTTGAATAGGTAGAGATAGTTACATACGTGTATATCGGATAAGCCAGTTTTCGAGGCGTCAGGTTCGCCTTCGAAAGTAAATTCGCGATCGATCGTTGCACGGTCTATATTCGGATACCCACAGCTACTAAACTACGGGTTAGGTATCTAAGTTTCTTTACTTTCTAAACAAATTTTTTATCGATATATATATATGTATGGATATATATATACATATATCTATATATATATATATATATATATATATATATATATATTAATAGATATATTTTACTTGTTATCCATGTTTAACAATTGAGACGTCCGATAATTTCCCAAGATATTTTTATTTCCGGACACCCCGCGCCAACGTTATATACTTAAGTTAATCCAACTTATAGCAGCGCGATAATGATAACTTTAACAAGGATAATGACTATGATAACGACTCACGGCGATTTACTTCCACGTCAATTACTTTCAACACTCCTTATTCGCGCTTATCTCTGCTTGGTTATTGAAAGAACACCAGTAGCTTTCTCTCACGCGTGTATGCATGTACATTAAAATATTTTATTTAATATTCGTAGAATTTGTCAATCATTCGGTATGGGCTTTATACGAAATGGAAATGTCAAATTTCTTTGATAATAGCCGAGGATTATCGTCACGACGCCATTTTATCATGGTACCACACGGAACGGAGTCGGCCATTTTGAATTCATTTCCACCAATCAAGCCCGTCACTTTTTTTCTCTTATTCTTTTCCTTCTCTCTCTCTCTCTCTCTCTTTCTCTCTCACTCTTTCTCTTTACTTTCTTATACTTCTTTTCAACCTTCTTCTTTCTTCTCTCAGGACTATAGTAGTCTTTCGTTCTCTCTCTGTCTCTCTCTCTCTCTCTCTATATATATATATATATATATATATATATATATATATATACATATATATATATATATATCTTTGATGTACAACACATATAAACGATGAACATGCATGCGTTCACAGCTACTGCTGATGGTTAAGAGAGGAAAAAGAACGAAAAGAAGAGAAAGAAAGAGAGAGAGGGTGGTATCGAAGTGGTGGGGGAAACGTGGCACCTAACCTATAACAGCAACCAGCACACGCTGTCCATCGTAATGCCGTAACATTTATTTTGCCCTTTCCCGCGCCACATCCAACGTTGGAATATTTTCAACGAGCTCCCGCGCGCGCAAACGTATAATTTGGCCGTACTTAAAAAGTGTAACTTAACACTACCACTATTAACCATGGAACGATCTTCACACGTATAGGTATATGTATGTACGTACATACGTATCTACGTTTAAGTACGTACAACGAGCACGATCCTGTTGTATAAGAGACTACTACTATCGATTCAAAATGGCAACCGTATAAATCGTTCAACTTACTTACTTGACTTGACTTGACTTGGCTTGGCTTGGCTTGCCTTGGCTTGGCTTGACTTGACTTGGCTTGGCCTGGCCTGGCCTGGCCTGGCCTGGCCTGTCTCGATGCCGAGCAAAGATTAGATTTAAAATTCGTAGAAAAATAAATGATCGTGACTTGCATAGCTTTAAGAATATTTTCGAAGTTTAATGTGTAATGTGCTGAACGAAAAGAAGTGGAAATTTATTGCCGTTAGATATGATATACATACAGAGGTATATTTTAAGGTATTAACGTATCGAGGATGCAACTAACTGTAATAAATTTTGGAAATCTTTCGAGCTGGAAGATAAACTGTCACAGTTAGAAACAGAGGACAAGGGGTGGTGATACAGAGGAAAGGGTTGATCCGTGAGGCAGAAGAGAAATAGGAGAAGAGAGGACAGGGGGAGACGAAGGCGATGTTACGAACCGACACTGTTAGGAGTGGGACGTAGAGAACGTTGCAGAGAGCAAGTGCATGGAGGAGGCAATAATCAAGTTATAACTTGAGAGATTAGGTCCGGATTCGATTACCGGCGAGGTATCAAACCGTTAAACAGTCTCCGTGCTAATCAAAACCGAACCTCATTACCAACGAACCCGGACTCGGAACTCATCTAGCGCTACCTATTCCCTCTCTTCTCTTTTCCTCTCTCTCTCCGTCTCTCTCTCTCTCTCTCTCTCTCTTTCTCTTTACATCTTTCTTTTTCTCTCTGTTTTTTCTTAAATCATTCTTACGACAATAATATCGTACGAGAAGTTTGTTAATCGATGATACATTAACGATTGACAAAATATTAGAAAAGCAAAGAATTATAAATAATTTTCTTGGTATAATATCATCGGTTGATAATTTAAGAAGGATCAAAATGATCTACGATCACATCCTTTCGATCATTTCCCCGCCGTTATCCTTTCATCATCGATCGACGTTGTTATCGCCCAGGCGATTATCGAATCGAGAGTTACCTTTTGTCATCGTTGAACGAGCGGTACCAGTACAGCTACCCACACCTATACGCATGAAGAGAAGAGCAACCTCGCGCTAAATTTTCCCGCGTAGTCGTGGCTCGTATACGATATACGCTTTAATCTTATCAACGTATTTCCGCAGATTACACGTCCGATGGGAATACGTTTCTTCGCACCACGGGCGCCGGTAGCGATGAGAGCGAGTGAGTGTGTAAGAGAGCAATAGAGAGAGAGAGAGAGAGAGAGAGAGAGAGAGAGAGAGAGAGAGAGAGAGAGCTGAGCGACACGTCGGCCTGTGTCTCGACAAGGGACAGGGTCCGGTTATTCGGTGGCGGGACGATTTTCTAATTATTAGCCCGTCCTCCGTGGCCCGGGGGCTTGTTGCCGACTACGAGCTTGCTGGCTCCCTTATATGTATGCGTTCTATACATGGAAATCTGTCCAACGCAATCGTCTATGTGTAAACTACGTATGTGTATGTAATGCATGCCCGATCCTATCCACGGAAAGTCCTTCCGCCATCGCGGCCGTTGGACTAACCACTGCGCTGCGTGCGCGTATCTAACGCGTCGAACGCTCTTCACCAGGAACGAGATGGACGACAGAGTAGTACCTGCGCCTGTGCTTGACTGAGAAAGATAGACTGATAGATAGATAGAGAAAGAAAGAGAGAGAGGGAGAGAGAGAGAGAGAGAGAGAGAGAGAGAGAGGATGGGTGGGTGGTCGTTTACTATCTCTCTTTCTCTCGTTTGGCAATCGCACGATTCGCTCACCTTTTCACCCACGTACTATACTCCTATACCTATGTATCAACATACGTATACGTTGGGTGCATGGTATCGTATGGCGTGGCAACAACGTCATTGCATTCCCTAAACAAGCGGGCTTACATGGAACGATCCTGCATGAACGAACGATCGAACGTATTAACAATCATGATTTATCTTTGGTTACTCTTCAATATCTTTTTTACTTTGTTACTTCGTATTTTAAAAAGAAATATTTGCTAATTTCATATATCTATTATTTTCTTTCATTTTGTTACTTATCTTTATATATAGATTTAGAATATCTGAGTGCAATGACTTTTTTAGAGAAGTTTGGTACTAGGAAAAAAATTATCTCTAATCTCTCTCTCTCTCTCTCTCTCTCTCTCTCTCTCTCTTTCTTTCTGGTAATGATGAGTTATCTCACATTGCGATAAATGCTTTAACTACCCGTATCTTCTTTAATAGTTTTCAAAGGAGTCGGGAAAGTCTTCTCGTGGCTGACTCTTTCTCTCTCTCTCTCTCTCTCTCTCTCTCTTTTTCTTATGTGCACACACGGTTTTACCTGGCGATGCTCGATCCTATCTCTACGAGTACGAGTATCCGAGATACAGCGTCCAGATATCGCCAGCCTCGTGTTTACACGCTTGCCCGATGAACAGTTAGTTTTCCTAGGGAGTGCATTGAATTTTTTTAACCGAAGGATCACAGAAAGAAAAGTAAAAGACCGAGATAACTTAACTATTATTTTCGCAATTTTTTTTTTCCTTTTTATTTTTAAATCTTTACTATTATTATATCAAATATGATCATGATGATGACGACGATGACGACGACGATGATGATAATAATAATAAACGAGGACAATTCTAATCACTCCATAGATTTCATTCATAGAATTATTATTTTTTTATTAACTTAATACAAATCTATTTATCTTTCTGTTTCTGTTCTTTCGTTTATTTTCGATTTTCTATTTTCTTTTAACAATGCGATTCACGAAAACGATCAAGAACCATAGCAAGATTGCAATCTATGACGAAAATGGTAGGAGTTTGGTATATTATACCCAATCGGCCCTACTCTAACGTTCATGCGGAAATTAAGTGCGAGAACTCGCAACGGGTAAGACGATCGGATGGCATGTCGGGGTGTAATGCGATTACGAACGAAATCAGAGCCAGTAGTTTGCCAATTAAGAGAAAGCTAGCTAAATCGCGTGTTCTTCGTTTATACCGAAGTATTCCAATGATAGTTGTAATAAATTTTCATATGAAATTTATTCGAAACAATACGACGAACGATAGTAGGATATAAATTATTTGATAAGAAGAAAAAGAGGATGAAGAGAAATAAGAAGAAAATTTTGTACAAACATTATGTTTGTATAACTTAATCTCCCTAATAATTGGGTTCGATGAGATTATGAGAAATGGGATTCGTATAAGGTTTTCTACGTCCGCTTGAAGGGCCTATCGACACCATACAAAATTAGATCGGACATATGGCAACCGGTAAGGCGGTGAAACCCCATTACGTAGCTGCTCTTCCACCTCCTCTGAAATAACCGAAAGCCTTTGGCACCTGCCACTATGGCCTCGCGTACAACGTACACTTCTTATTCTTCTTTTTATTATTACTCTTCATTTTTTTCTTTGTCTTCGTCTTCTTCGTTTTCCACCTTCATTCTTTGAAATCGCAAGGGAAGGAATTTATGGCCAACTTTAAAATTATATCTCACAGGGAGTTACCGATTTACTATATTATCGCGGCTTCATATTTTATATCTAGCCAAACGCGTCCATCTTGTGGCCACGTTTCATTGGCATTCATCGTTGATTGGAATCTTTATGTCGGATCGTTCTCGTAAATTTATGAGATCGTTTCTAGATAGGTACAAGATCGCTAGGTATTTAATCGACGTCGTACATCACTTTAGGAACATTTTTTTCAAGATATTAAGAAGAAAAAGAAAAATATGATAAACAAAAGAGAAAAAATACGATCCTATCGGCATTGAGTAGCAAAATCATTCAGTAGTTGTGCAAACTTGTCTTATGATAGTTTTATTAATGATCATTGATCTATTGTGAAAACGATCTTACTTTATATACATTTCTCTTTATATATATATATATATATATATATATATATATATATATGTATGTATATATATATATATATATGTATGTATATATATATATATATATGTATGTATATATATATATATATATATATATATATATATATATATATATGTATGTATGTATGTATTTACAATTAACGCGTTTAATTACGTTCGTATATTATAAAATCACTCTTGACGTATTATAGTGACTACCATCTTCTATCCGTCATCTTGTTTCTCGTCGTTTTTCGATTATCTTAATTGTACGTTATGCTTGATCGCTCTTTAATAATAAAAAAGAGACTTTATACGACATTGAAAACGAGGAGCGACGAGGAATTTGATCAGAATCGATCTTTAAGAAATATACAATTAGATCTTAATTAGCTGATAAATCATTCAAACCATCTCGTATCTTTTCTATTTATTTATTTATCTTTTTCCTTTTTGTTAACTATTAATTGACAAGCATATATGAACTTTATCAGTAATTTTTAGTGAGAAGACTGTCATTAGGAAAGGTACGATAACAACGTTACAAACGGGATAATCGTTGATTCTTTGCCATTAATTAATTAGTCTTTAGTCTGAAAGGCCTGGTCACTTGGTAAGCCAGTATACCAATGTGGGTGGTGGTTGAAGGAAAACGGGAGGACAACGTCGATGACACGACGATGACGATCGCTTTCTACGTGGTTTGCCTGTACGTTAAGTAAGCAACGTAACGTGGTAGAAATTAGTTCCCAGAAGGGATCGTTTTCGCGTGTCCACCCCTCATCAGAGACCGATGCGTGCTGCGACCTTATATTTTCAACACACGGCCTTCTCTTTAAAACTCCTCGTCTCATCTCTTCTCTCTCTCTCTCTCTTTCTCTATATATATATATATATATGTATGTACGTTATATCCAACTTACATTTATCCATAAACATCATGATATCCACGGGAAATAAAGAAAAATAAAAATATTAGATTATAATACAGTGGAAACATTTAATATTCTTTCCTTTAATAATAACAATATTATTTAATAATAAACGATAATCAAAGTTTAATAATAGTTACATTTATATAATTTTCAATTATATATGCACGGGTATAAGATAATAATTGGCTATATCTTATACGTGATAAAAAAGAAATTTTGGAAAATTTTAAAATCGATCGTGATATCGTAGAAGCGTTTAATTCTCTACGACAGCGGATCTCGATAATGACGACAGCGATCGGAATGGCTCGCTATGGATCGTTGCTCATATAGTAGTAATAGTACTAGTAGTAGTAGTAATAGTACTAGTAGTAGTAGTAGTAGTAGTAGTAGTATTAGTAGTAGGTCGATAGATGAGTTTGGATCGGGCACGGTGGTCATCGTGGAAGAGCTACAGGAAGAGGAAGAGGAAGAGGAGGAGGAAGAGGAAGAGGAGGAAGAGGTGGAGCGACAGAGCGTTGTTGGCGTTGTCTATGTCGTCGTTGTTGTCGTTTCTCCATCGAGAGAGGAATCCTCTTGGTTTGGCGAGGGGTGGTACGTCAAAAGGGCCACAATATATATGTCGGTGATGGTGGTGCCGTAACGCGAATCGGTGATATGGCGACGAAGGTAAGGTTTGGAGTGGGGGATGAGAGGTGTTACAGTGGTGGTGATGGTGATGGTCGTGGTGGCGGTGCTGATGGTGGGGGATGGTTACTGCAACGCTGTGCAACGCGTGCACAACGCATAACGTCAACAACAATAGATTATGCCCTAACGTTGAGCGAGTTCTCTCTCTCTCTCTCTCTCTCTCACTCTCTCTTTCTCTCTCTCTCTCTCTCTCTCTTTCTCCCTCTCTCTCTCTCTCTCTCTCTCTCTCTCTCTCTCTCTCTCTTGCGAGCTCTCAGCTAGGTATGTATGTATTGCCATGAGTATACGGCGTTCGAGCCCAAACATAAACGCCTGCTACTACTCCTCTACCTCTTCTGGTGAGGCCGTTCGAACGATCAAGTCCAATGAGATTCCATTGTCCGAAGTAATTAATATTGATTGCCACCTGGTTTTCAATTCTATCGTTCGATTATAATGAGTAGCAAAGGTAAACCGATCGGTCGCGAAAAAAATGTTTACTTATCTACGATAATAAATTAGCCCATTGGTTCTGCAAAGAACTGTTTACACGTCGTTCGACGTGATAAAAGAAAAAGAAAAAGAGAGAAAAAAAAAGAAAGGAAAGAAAAGAAAAAAAGAGTCGATCAAATTTCAAATTTGAACGAAGAAAGAAGCAATCTCTGGGTCTGTTAAAAGGGCCAAAAGAGAAGGGAAGGCGAACATTGTCATGTTAGTACATGCAGGAAATGAGGTGTACAAATAAATTAGGAAGTGGAATACGGTAGTTTACGTTATATTACATCCTCGCGAAAGGATAGAGAGGAACGGTGTGCGAGCCTCGAATGTCAGCAACTATGGAAACCGAATTCCATTCGGCGTCACTCAATATTCCATCGGAATAGAGACCTTCGGCAGGGCGACGGAGTCTTTTGTTTCACGATGCGGGCGGTACAGGTGGTACTGCCATCGAACGCTGATATATGTATATATGTATGTATACATATAGCTTGGTACAACCGACAAAGAGGTCCACGACGACGGTGCGTAATATCACGAAGGATGAGAGAAGAGAGGTTGAGGACTACGACGAGTAGGACGAGACGAACGGTCTCGTCGAAGGATCGTCGCCCTATAAGGGTAGTATCGTGTGTCCTATTGTCCGATCGATAAATCATCGAGTTCGAGACCGGACGCGACGACCACCGCGTCTTTTCTTCTCTCTCTCTCTCTCTCTTTCTCCATCTCTCTCTTTTTCTCTTCTTTTGTTCTACGCTCTGTTCTTTCTCTTTCGATTGGTGGATCGACGATGTCGATCCTCGAGCGATTGCCTTTGCCGATGATGAATCGTCTGTACCTCGACAACCTCCCACTTCTTTCTCTCTCTCTCTCTCTCTCTTTCTATCTATCTCTTTCTTATTCTTTCAAAGAAAAAAGAAAAGAAAAAGTTATACAGGTAAAAAGTCATCCTTTCGAATTATCGATCAACTTTTTCCTTCGTTCTTTTTACTTTTATCCATTGGCAAATTTCGACGTTACTCTTTTCACACGTTGATATCTAAATAAGTTTACTTAAGGTCCTTTTGGCACGTGCCATTATATTTATCTATCTAACAATCTATCGTGGTCTGTTGTACACCGTATAAGATTATTATTTGCGGATTTCCGCATAAGATTATTAATTTAATCTAAGTCTTGAATCTAACAATTGGACTCGGATCAACAACACACCACCAACACCATCGTCGTCGTCATAATCACCTGTTCTTTTTCCCTTTTCTCAAACACGAAGATTACGAGCAAGCTAAGGCGGAAATGCAAACGCGTGCTGCGAATGCGGTTAACGTAAGGCGATATCGAACATCTTTGGGATCCTCTTTCGTGCTTGGTAAAGCCGAGAGTGGAGAATGGCGATCGGTTAGATCGGCAAGGATCGCGACTCTATGCACATTGGAGTAATTCAATAGCGGTCGTGCGTTGGTTCGTCGATCGCGTAAGTAACCAACAAGCTAGCCAGTCGATGATCGGCAGACTGGCAGCGTTTGCTTATTTGTCTGCTTGTCTGCTTACTTGCCTTTTTGGTTGGTTCCTTGGTTGGTTCCTTGCTACTCCGTTACCGACCGATCGATCGACCGACCGACCGATCGACCGACCGACCGACCGACCGATCGACCAACCGATCGATCGATCGATCGACCGACCGCCCGGCCAGCTCGAATTAACTGGACTTTGGAATTTGGATCGGTTTACTTTAAACACCAGTGTGCTTCGTTAATAATCTTCCTTCCTTTGCTAGCGCTAGGGTGGTAAGAATTTTGCACGGAGAAGAACTCGAGAAGGTGACTGATGTAAAAAAAAAAAAAAAAGAAAACAAAAAAGAAAAAGACAAAATCCTACGATTCTATAATCCCTTCTTTTGTTTTTCGTCATTGAGAGAAAAAAGAAGAAAAAGAAAAAAGAACAATCTATAGTCCAATAATAAAGTTCAGTTCTTCTTCTTTACGCACAATATTGAGAAACTTCAAGTGTCATTTGCATTGTCACGTGACCTGCGTGAATGTAAAAAGAAAAGAAAAGATAAGAAAAGAAAAAGCATTTTTCTTGTCCATTAAATCTCTCTTTTCTTCGTCGTCGTCGTCGTCGTCGTCGTCGTCGTCGTTGTCGCCGTCGTCGACGAGGAGAACTTACGCGGGGTAAGTTCCGGGGTAAAAAGAAATTACCACGATTAATTAATTCGCCAAGTGGTCGTTGGACGGTCGCAAAAGAGAGAGAGATAAGCAATTGGAGGACGGCTCGCATGACGGAGGCGGCAACCGTCCCATAACTCGGCACTCTTTGCGCTCGGTAGTCGCGTTCGCGCGATATCGCACACGCGGTGGCTGCGATGCTACCACGCTGCTTCGAAGTCGAGTCGCACGCGTTTAGCATATAGAGTGCAACAATTAACTCGGCTTCCTAGGGCAAAATATACGTATATACATATATATATAAGTATATATAAATATATATATATATATATGTATATATATATATATATATATATATATATATAAATGTGAATGCATGTAGTATATAAAGGGTGACCCAATTTCTTTCTACGAACTTATGTACGCTGGTAAACGCTTCCCCAGGTTATGTAATTTTATTAATATTTTCAACTTTAATCGAGAGCTTGTTATTTTATTTATTCATTTTTGTTCGTTCCTTTATTTGTTTATTTATTTAATTTCTCTGTTTTTTCTTTTTCTTCTCTTCCCTTCAATTTTTTATCCAATTAAATAATTACAAAGAACATCGATCGTTTGTCTTGATCAATGAACGAACAATTATTATAACGATTTGAATATCATCAAGAATGATAATTACGAAATGATATCGATTTTGTTAGTATAATAGAGTCACCCAGTATATATATATATATTTTTTATATATATATATATATATATATATGAACCGAGGTTCCCACTTAATTCGCCTTTACTTTTATTGTCGTTCTCGTCTTAATAATCAGCATCGCGGGCAGATTAATGCGGCTGGTAATTACCAAGTTTCGGAGTCCCCTCTTCTTTCTCTTCTTCTTCAATGTCCAAGAAACCTGGTGGAGCTTCTTCTCCTTCTCTCTCTCTCTCTCTCTCCCTCTTCTTCTCTCTTTCTCTCTCCCTTTCTCTTAGATTGTTGTTGTCGCTGAACTTCCAGATGTCAGACGAAGTGCCTTCTCGCTCAGTTTTCTTCCTCGTCGTCGTCTTCCTCGTCCTCGTCGTCTTCGTCGAGTCCGTCGTCGTCGTGATTCCTCTTTCTCTGTCTTCCTTTTTCGGTTCGTTCTTCTTGTGGCCCCGAGCTATACCTTCTCGCTAAGCTCGATACCTGCCAGTCTCGTTTCGGTTTCTCTCCTTTTTAAACGAGAAACGTTTGCCAGGCGGCGTTAACCGCTCTCCTCCTCGATGATCGTCTCAGGGCAACGTCGTTAACCTGTGAGCACACGCGTACCTATATACCTTCTCTTTTGCGATGCATCCACCATACCACTATCTTCTCTCCTACTTATTTATTATACTCTGTGAAAGGTCAACTTAAATCTAAACTGCGGATCTGCATAGCTCGAAAAATTCAGAAATGCATATTCTTCATATCACTCTAAATGTATCATTATATTATTAATATATATATATATATATATATATATATATATATATATATATATATGTAAATAATATTTATTGTTTTGTTTTGAAAGATTTTGCTAATACTAATAATTTAAAAAAAGGCTATATATATATGTATGTGTATATATATATATATATATATATATATATATATATATATGTAAATAATATTTATCGTTTCGGTTTGAAATATATCACTAATATTAATAACTTAAAAAAAATATATATATATTTTAATAAGAGTGCTCTATATCGAAAAAGTCCCTTTAACTCGTGTCGTCGACTTTGTCGTTTTTTATATCATGATACCATGATGTATCATAAATATAAGTTGCCAAGCATAATCATAGAGTTATGATTTACGTTATCAGTATTATCGTGCCTCAAAACGCAATCTCCCACGACTTGTCTCGGGTATAATATTTGCGTTATCGCAAATTCTCTGTATTCACTCTCTCACCATGGTTTAATCACTGCTTTCGTATCTGTCATTTATCGTCAAAAATTAACTCTCGTTTTTTCTTCAAAACTCGTTGAATCGTTTAACATCGTAGTTCTCTTTTAGTTGTCAAATAATTGTTCATATATATATATATATATATAGACACACACAAACACACATAAAATATATCTTCTTTACGTACCTACTCTACAACTACTTTACAAAATGATTTAATTATAAACAGATCGAGTCTTTAAGCTTTTTCATTTTCTATTCTTTTTTCTTTTTTTTCCTTTTTCTTTCTTTCTTTTTTTTTTTCTTTTTTTATCACATTGTACTATTAATGATCGAACGAAGATGAAAGTTCTTCGCGATTTTCATGGTGAACGATGCGCCTTTTCGTTCGTGTGTTAGTTCTCTTCGATCTTGGCATTATTTTTCAAAATGAATCTCACCCTCTTTCTCTCTCTCTCTCTCTCTCTCTCTTTCTTTCTCTCTCTCTCTTTTCCTTCCAAGACAGAGCTCAGGTATACAGTTTGAAATGACTCGACGAGTCGGCAGGCCGGTAGGAGAGGCGACGAAAATGACGTTTCGTCCGTATCGAAGGAGCACAAAGGTATCGATAATGGAAGTGAAGGAAACAATGGCCCACCTTTCGAACGAAATATCAATTAAAATTGGGACGACTAAAATAAGAGCGACGGGAGACGCATTGTCCTGCCCTTTGTGCCGTTCGTTCGGGCGATCGAGGAAAGAAAGAAAGAAAGAAAGAAAGAAAGAAAGAAAGAAAGAAAGAAAGAAAGGAAGGAAGGAAGGAAGGAAGGAAAGAAAGAAGAAGAAGAAGAACAAGAAAAAAATGAAAAAGGATGATGAAGCAAAAGACGAAGAAATCAAGAAATAAAGAAATAAATAAATAAAGAAATAAAGAAAGAAAGAAAGAAAGAAAGAAAGAAAGAAAGATAGATAGATAGGTAGATAGATAGAAAGAGAAGGAAGTCTTGGCTACCGTCTTACGTCTCGTTCCGTTATTCACCCTGGCATGTAAATTAATTCTGCTCTTTCACGGAACGTTTTACGGCGCGGCTTTCATCTAGAGATTTTTTTTCGGTGAGCTAAAGAACGAAAGGGAGAGTATGTCCATTCTTTTGCGCGTGTGTGTATGTGAATATGCGTGTGTGTGTGTGTGTGTGTATGGTTCTATAGGAGAAGAAATAGAGAAAAAGAGATAGGAAAGACAGGAGAGAGAGAGAGAGAGAGAGGGAGAGAGAGAGAGAGAGAGAGAGAGAAAGTGTGTAACGAAGGAAGCATAGTGTCTCGAGAGGTCAACGAGACGATAAGTAAGCGAAGCTGGAGGTGGCAACCCCTTTCGTAAGGGGTTGGAGGAGTACTGGCTTGGGTGGTAGAGGGCAAAAGGCATTCTCCAAGACGAGTAACGACATTAGTCGCAACTAACTGGATAAAGTGCAAAGTAGATACCTACGAGAGGCCCCGTGTCCCGTAAGCCGAGTATTGTACTACAGGAAATACCGTTAACGGAGAGCCACGTTGACGATACTCCACGTTGTCCCGAGAAGAAGAAGAAGAAGAAGAAGAAGAAGAAGAAGAAGAAGAAGAAGAAGAAGAAGAAGAAGAGGAAGAAGATGAGGAAGATGAGGAAGAAGAAAAAAAAAGGAGAAGGTAGAGAAGGAAGCTGGATGTTTCGCTTTTTCTTTTGAACGATAGTTACAAAAAACAGAAAAAAACGAAAAAAAGAAAAAGAAAAGAAACGAGAAAAAAAATCTATACACCTACATACGTATGTACCTACGTATATATATATATATATATATATATATATATGTGTGTGTGTGTGTGTGTGTGTGTGTGTGTGTGCATGGTGTATATACTGGTAGTACGAGACTTGCCCTTTTCACTCGCCAGGAGAAGGTCTAATGGGTCGACGGGTCTTAAGGGCGATTTAAAAGGTTCTTAATGACATCCACTGGCCAACGAGGACGAGAGCTCGCCGGTTCTCGCCTAGCCAGCCATCGGGTTAAGGGGATGGGGGTGGGAGTGGGGGTGTAGGAGAGGGGTGGTCTCTTCTTCTCTACTTCCGAGGCTCTAATTTCATCCGAGTGGAAACCGAAGAAACAAGTGAATTAAGCTAGCCTACGTTTTACAGCGTGGGTGGGTACGTCTTATCTCTATGGAAAATAAGATTCTTGGCCACTGTTCTTCAAGATGACGATGAAAAAGGAAGAAAAAAAGAAAAAAGAAAAAAGTAACCTACCCTTTTATCTCATACTTTTTACGCGTACACACTTATATATCCCTAAGGGAACCGTGAAAGTAATTTAGAGATAATTTTTATTTCTTTTTTCTTTCTTTTTTTTTTCTTTTTTCTTTCCTTTTTTTTTTTTGGACGATATGAATTGGTCGATCTGTTAAAGTGTATTTGTAGATGGACGAAAATGAAAGATGATCACGTTCAGGGAAAATAAAGAGGTGAATTAAGAGAAGAAGGAGAAGGATAAGAAGGAGGAGGAACAAGAGGAGAAAGAGGAGGAAGATAAAGAAGTTTGAGGTGAAGGAAGCAAAGAGTAAAGCAGGTAGGATAATCTACATAGGCCGAGTCACCGGACGAACCTTACGCCCGACAAAGAGCATTCTCTTTCTCTTTCTTTCTCTCTTTTTATCCTTCTCTCTGTTTCTCTTTCATTTTTCTCTCATTTGAATATCTTCATTAATATCCTTGCAGCAGGAGAAGCAACAGAGAAAGAGCAGTGGCTTTTCGTTGCTCCTCCTTCCTTTTCTTCTTCTTCTTCTTCTTCTTCTCCTCCTTCTCTTACGTCCTCATCCTCATCCACATCCACATACTCATACACATCCTCATCCGCCACGATACATACATTACTCGACTTCTTGCCACCATTTAATCGATCTCGCTCCGTAAATTACGAAGGGCATCGACGATTTGTCGCTTCGTCTCGCATCTGCCTCGATAGAGATCCATACGAGATCCCTCTTGTAATGAGCTGTCCGTGTCGAAACGATCTACTCTATCTAGTCAATGATTTTAATCGATAACGATTCGATCGATTTGAAAAAAGTTACTACCAAAATTTTTTCCTCAATCTTCTCTCTGAAATTATATTTTTTTCTTTTCTCTCTCTCTCTCTCTCTCTCTCTCTTTTTCTTTCTTTTTCTTTTTTTGTACCAGATTAAATGATTTTATTCGTCTTCTTTTTTTATTTTTTTATTTTTTTTTTTTTTCATTTATATGCAACTCCACGTTGATGTTAGATCGTCGATTGTAAAATTCTTTGTTCGATCCCTCAAATCTTCGCGGGTCAAACTGGCCACGATCGGTCGATCTATCAAGTCTCGAACGATACGAGTAATTATTCGACTCTTAATTACTCTTACGCGTTGTAACGACTTGGGAGATTTCCTTACGAGCTCTAACGCGAGTAAGAAAGAGAGAAAGGAGGAAAAAGAGAGAGAGAGAGATAGAGAGATGAAAGAACGCTTGTGCATCTCCTGCGAGAAGGAGTGCTTCGAAACGATTCGTCTTGTTCCTCGAAAAGATTATACATATATATATATATATATATATATAGAGAGAGAGAGAGAGAGAGAGATTCCTTTTATTTTTATCCTCATTTAAATTCATTTTAACGTGGATGTATAGAAAAATTTGTCCAATAAATTAATCATTAATTTTCATCGATATGTACATAGTTACCTATCTCAGACACGACTTGATAAATATACATACATATATATATATATATATATATATATATAATCTTTCATTCTTTCATTCATTCTTTCTCTCTTTCTCTCTTTCCCTTTTGTTTGTTTTTTCAACAAAGAATTTCAAGGGAGAGTAATTTGGACCACCCATCACTGAAGAAACTAATCACAAGGGCATTTTGTTTTGCCGCTTTTTGCGCTCTGGAGATCCTCTCTCTCTCTCTCTCTCTCTCTCTCTCTTTTGACCTCCGCCATCATTGGTATCTACGTCTTCTTCTAGAGATATTACATGCATGTACGCATACATGTACCAAATCACGAAGGTGTACGTGTATCGATAGCTCTGGATCGGCTAAGAGCGATGAAGTTAAAAGGAACGAACTAAAGGAACGAAAGATAAAGATGAGAAAGAATAAAGAAAGGGTGGAAGGAAGGAAGGAAGGAAGGAAGGAAGAAAGAAAGAAAGAAAGAAAGAAAGAAAGAAAGAAAGAAAGAAAGAAAGGAAAGAAGGAAGGAAAGAAAGAGAAAGAGAAAGAGAGAGAGAGAGAGAGAGAGAGAGAGAGAGAGAGAGAGAGGAGTACCCGAAGGCTTGTGAGAGAAGCAGTCGGTCTGCAGACTGTTGGCCACGTAATAATCGCCCAACACTATTAAACTAAACCGGGAATAATATTATATTGAGCTATAGGATATACAGGGAAGGGATGGAGAGAAGGGGAGGGGGAGAAAGGTGCTGGCCGACGGGGTGGAATAGCGGATCGAGTGAGGTGAAAGAGGGGAGAAAAGGGGGGAACCGGAGAGAGAGAAAGAGAGAGAAAGACAGAAAGAGAGAGAGAGAGAGAGAGAGAGAGAGAGAGAGAGGCCATGGTGGTACCACAGGGCTTCTCAGAACTAAGTAGATTCGAATTTCGATACGGATGATCGGGCTGAATACAAATTACTCATATATGCCCCTCGTCCCTGGTAATCACACGGTGGCTGCTCCACCATGGTCCAAAGAAAAATGCTTCGCCGAGCGGCGAGTCTCTCCTTTTGTTATTTTCCTTTTTTGCACGATATTCTCTCTTCTCTTCTCCTCTCCTCTCCTCTGCTCTCCTCCCCGGCCGCCTCCACCGCATCGAACTCGATCTCCTTTCTCCTCTCTTATCCATTTTTTCCTCCTTCCTTCACCACCCCTCCTCCCACCCCCCTCCCCCTCCCCCTCCCACCACTATCTTTTTCTTCCTTCGTCCGTTCTGATTCTATCCTCTCGTCGTTGCGTCTTCTTTCAAATGTATGGATTCCTCAAAAAAAAAAAAAAAAAAAAAAGAAAAAAAAAGAAGAAGAAGAGAAGGGAAACGGAAAAAAAAGAACAAAAAAAAAAAAAAAGGAAAGAAGAAGAAAGGACAGAACGAAGACGACAACATTGCGGATTTTGTAATATCTCTCCTATATCGTCCTTCCTCTTTTCTATATCTTTTATTTGTTATCTTCTTTCCTTTTCTTTCTTTCTTACCTTTTTCTTCTTTTTCTTTTTTCCTTGATTTTATTTTTATCGATTTCTCGTAATCGGATGGATTTGGTTGTTCGCGAGTTCATACGTCTTCGGGAGAAATGTTACGATTACGATTGATACAATGTAGTTGTTCTCGATATAAAACGATATAAGGTATATACTACCGTAATTAATTTAAAGAGTTTTATCAATTTCTTCGTACAAATGGTCGGTCGTTCGATTGGTCGGTCGAACAATCAATCAATCGATCGGTTGGTCGGTCGGTCGATCGGTCGGACGGTCGGACGGGTGATCTCGCGAAGTAACGAAAAGATGGCCAGGACCAGGGCGTAGTCGTTCGCGCTTTAATTCTCGCTGAAGGGCCGTAGGGGCCCTTTCAGAGGATATGGGTAGTCGTGGCTGGCTAAACTCAAGTCCTGCCCCCAAAACCACCAGGAATCCAATCATAATTATTATTCGAGGCGAATCGATCGTGGCTCTCGATAGGATTGGCTCTTCAAGAGTGAAAGAAAGAGACAATAAGAGATAGATAGAAAGAAAGAGAAGAGAAAGAGAGAGAGAGAGAGAGAGAGAGAGAGACAGAGGGATAGAGAAAGAGAGAAGAAAATAGTCTATAAAGTTGGGTCTTAGAAGGATCTGCCAAGTGAACACGTGAACATACGCTAACGGCTTTGTACGGAGTGGTAGCCGCGCAACACTCGAAGCATAAATAATTAATAGTAGCCAGAGAGCCGCGAAGTGAGTCGACGGCTGTTTTGTGGTTCCGAGGCTCCGCCCAGCCCGACTACGGAGCTCCTCCCTGCAATGTGGAACTCGCCACGTGAAAGAGAAAGAGAGAGAGAGAGAGAGAGAGAGAGAGAGAGAGAGAGAGAGAGAGAAAGAAAGAAAGAGAGAGAGAGAGAGAAAGAGAGAGAGACCATCAAATGGAACAGCCAAGAAGAAGAAGACTAGTCTAGAGCTTATGGGGCAGCTTTGACTTATACCATATTCTTATTTTTCTTTTTTCTTTTTTTTCTTTTTCTTCTTTTTAACGATTGAAATATCAAGTATCATCTTAATCGCTAACGTCTGTTATTGGTGTCTTCTTCCCTCACTCCCATCATCGTCATCGACATTTTTTCTCTGTTCGTTCGATTGACAATAAAAGAAAAAGAACAAAAAAAGAAGTAAGAAGAAAGGGAAAAGGAAATAATAAAAATAGAAAGAAAGAAAGGAAAAATTTTTAATAGGACAATGAATAATAAACGATGTTCGATCGTGAGAGAATCTATGACGTTATCAAAATTTTTTCGCATGATTTTAAACGATATATGTATATCCGATAACGCGTGCCTCCAAGCTGGTCCATCTTCGTAAGATCTTGCTACGTCAGTAGATTCCGGCCCACCCTGGTGTCCTGTCGTAATTCGAGCAGGATTTCGTCGTATCTATGGGACATCTTTAGGAGTCTGAACGATCCGTGGTGACGTCTATGTAAAAGCATATCGAGCACGGATCAACGCCTCCTCGGCTGGTCCGATAATCGCAGCATCACTGGAATAATGCTCAAAAGAGAAGGAGAGAGAGAGAGAGAGAGAGAGAGAGAGAGAGAGAGAGAGAGACAAAAGCAGACGGAAGTTTCACAAGAAGGGGAGAAACTGACTTTGAGAGTTTGGGGGTGGCGAGGTTGCTGTGGTGGCACCCTTATGTCAAATCTCTCTCTCTCTCTCTCTCTCTCTCTCTTAGTCTCTCTTACTCTTTTTCTCGGTCCATGAAACTGGTCGACGAGGGCTGAACCGGCGATAAGGAGTCGTAAAAAATAATGACCGGAAAATTAATCGAACTCGACACGCTTGGTGCCGTCGCTTCGCGTAAGAATATTGTAACTTTCTCAAACGTATCATAGATATATTCTATACCTTACCTATGGTGATACGAATAAATGAATGAATAAATGAATGAATCAATGAATGAATCAATGAATGAACGAATGAATGAATGAATGAATGAACGAACGAATGAATGAATGAACGAACGAACGAACGAATGAATAAATGAATGAATGAATGAATCAATCAATCAATCAATCAATGAATGAATGAATGAAAAATTTTTCTTCGAATTCGTCCAAGACGATTCTTTTTTTATTTTCTTTTTTCCTCTTTTTTTTTCATTTCTCTTTTTAATTTTATTACGGAAAAGAAAAAAAAAACGAAAAGGGAATAAAAAAACGAAGACGTATGTATGTAAGATGAACGTTAAAATTCGGATTAATGTAATACATAACAACGATAGATATCGACAATGATTCGTATTGCGTATGTCGTCAGTAATAAGGAAAAGAAAAAAAGAAAAATAATAAAAAAGAATGAAAGAAGATGAAGAAGAAAAAGGAAAAAAGAAAAACAAGAAGGTGGAAAAGAAGCACGAAGCGTTCGTTTAAAACGTGTGATAGAGTTTTGTCGACGATCACACAGAACAGCACGCGAGAGACAACAACAAGTGCTCTTTAGAAACCGGCAAAGGTCGGAGCTAGGTGTCTTGGGTAAGGGTCGATCGGTGGGAGAAAAACGGAGAGAGAAAGGAAGAGAAGAGAGAGAAAGAGAGAGAGAGAGAGAGAGAGAGAAAGAAAGAGAGAACGGCACCTCTCTAGGAGCATTATTTCCTTCTCTCCCTGGTGCTCGCTCGAGCGCGAGAGAAGGTATTATCATTATCGGACGACGCGACGGAGGGACGCAACTCTGGAAGAAAGGGTTGAGTTTACACAAGAGTTACCGACGGTTCGACGCGAGCCGAAGTGCTTACTGAATCACTTAAATGATTAAGGAAAAGGATTGTTTGGATAGCGCTTTGAATCCAGGGCCATTTCATTCTTCAACGTTACCTCCTTTACTTATTCGTGAATCTTCTTTCTCTCTCACTCTCTTTCTCTTTCTCTTTCTCTCTTTCTGTTTCTCTTTCTCTTTCGCTCTAGCTCTCGCTTTTTCGTCGTGGCATCTTAAGGTAATCCGTTTTGTCAACGAATTCAAATCCTCCATCGCTCATTACCTTACCTCTTTCTTACCTCTTTTTATTATTCGTCTACGTTTTATTATTCGCACTTTAAAAGATCTTTCTTATATAATTATCTCTTATCGATAGTAAGAAAAGATACATAAGTAGATCGTTCTATCGATTTTTATTGATATTTTATTACATATTTAATATAAATAAAGTGGAATATATATATATATATACGTATATATTTATTACAATAATAATAAGACTAAATTTCTTTTTTTCCTTCTATAATTAACAAGATAGCAAACGTTTATTATTATTATTTGCAAATTTTTTAGTCAAGCAAACAACATTCGAATAATCGCAATTAACGTGTTAAGATAAGAAAATAAAGAGATAAAGAGAGAGAGAGAGAGAGAGAGAGAGAGAGAGAGAGAGAGACAGAGAGAGACAGAGAGAGACAGAGTGAGTGAGAGAAAGAAAGAAAGAAAGGATGATGTTACGCGTACAAGTCAGTGGTTATAGTCTTCGAGAGTCAGGCCTCCGAAACGACGGACATTAAAGCTATTAAGACAGCGAAGCTTCAGCGTGAAGAGATGACAGTGATAAACTCGGCCCTCTGACACGAAGAGGTATTTTTCCCGAAGAGAAATCTAACAGTAGAGTAGCGGATACCTCCTACTTACACCATTTTACGTACGTACGTACGTACGTACACAGACGTTTTTTTTTCTTTTTCTTCTTCTTCTTTATCCTTTCTTTTTCCTTTTCTTCTTTTCTTCCTTTTCTTTCCTTTTTCTTTTTTTTTCTCTTTTCCTTTTTCTTAAATCTCGTTAGAGGCGATAAGTATGCCCTTTTGAAAATAATTACGACTAAATTACATGGAAAGATTACGATCGTTCTACTAATTACATCGACAATAAACTCTGTTATTCTCTGTAAAACATTTTTACTCTATCATCAAAATCAATGACGAATAAGTCGGCATCCCTCTTTATTCTAGGTGGTCTTTACTAATTGAATAACACCTCTTTGTAATAATTGTTACGTTTACATTATAATTCGTAACCTTCTATATAAATGATTTGGTTGATTTTTAAAGAGTATATTTAACGCCATTTCAATTTGAAAACCACTGGCTTAGCGATACGAAAACTGAGAACAAGGTCTATAGTTACAATTTATTATAATATAATTATGGTATACTGAGAAGGATATGTCGATGGACCGAACGGATAGAACCTTCCTTTTCTTTCTCTCTCTCTCTCTCTCTCTCTCTCTCTCTCTCTCTCGCTCTTTCTCTTTGAAGGGGAAATAGCTGAGCAAATACGAAGTCACGAAGTCGTTCGGGATCATCTGATCGGCCGAGGACGGGTTCACCAATTCCTTCTTCTCAAAGTCACGCGTTCCCTTCGTCGAGTGAACGCGTTCGAAAGCTGGACCTCTCCTCCCTCTCCTCTTCTTCCTTCTCCCTCACCACCCCTCGACCCTTCTTCTCTCTCGCATGCCTGCATCGACAAAGGCGCTCGTGACAAAACACGACGGCGTATGGCGAGCCACGATGCCCGACGATCGTTACTCCAATTAACGATCGTTTTACTTCGACGATGAGCACGTCGTATGTGTATGTATCCCGTTTCTACGTGTGTACGTATATATGCATGTGCACGTGTGTGTGTGTGTATATGTATGTCTCTCTCTCTCTCTCTCTCTCTCTCTGTGTTTGTCCGTGTCTATCTAGCCTCAAGAGGATGAGTTTTATTCGTTCCGGTCCAATGTCTCTTTAATACGATTAAATTCATCCCTTTTTTTTCCCCCTTTATATAGATATCTTATCTCGATAATAAATTTTTTAAAACCGATATAATGAAACGTTGAAAATATATACTAGGCAATAATAAAGTTAAAAGATTCGATTGACATATATTTTATTAAAAAAAAAAAAAAAAAAAAAAAAAAAAAAAAAAAAATAGAAAAGAAAAACGATACGTTTAGTTTGTTTAGAGAGAGAGAGAGAGAGAGAGAGAGAGAGAGAGAGAGAGAGAGAGAGAGAGAGACAGAGAGAGAGAGAGAGAGAGAGAGAGAGAGATTGCTATAGCAGGCGCTAACGACGTCAGTGGGAAAGATCCATCCGAGATAAACTCAGCAGGTAACTAGCCTCCCTGCTGAATGATCCTTCTACCTTGTCTATCCATAACGCTTTGATTACTATGCCAGGAAATTGGGATTGTCGGATTTATGTTTACCAGACTCTCAACGCGCCGAACGTCGTGTAGATTTAATGGTAGACAAGCTGTGCCACGGATGAGAACGTTTTCCCTTATTCTTCTTCCCTTCGTTCTTTACAGTGAAATCTCTCGCGAATCAATCTGTTTATATTCTACCGTGCGTGAAATGCCCTTTGTATAATAGTTTGTTTCTGATTTTTGATAAGCCTCTTGGTTTTATTCTCTCTCTCTCTCTCTCTCTCTCTCTCTCTTTCTCTGTCTCTCTTTCTCTCTCTCTCTTTTCTTTTTACCCTTTATCTTACGTTACACCAAAAATTATCATTAATAAACATTAGAAATAATTTGTAACGTGTATTAGATATCAATCATGGATCTCAATCGAAATTAGAATTAAAAGTTTTATGTAGAGATACCATCATAATATATATATATATATATATATATATATATATAGATTGAAAGATTAATTAATGTTATTTATGTCGTAGTTATATAAAGTGAGATATAAAAATAACTGAAAAAAGAGAGAACAGGAAGAGAAAAAAAAATAAAAGCATTTTAAAATCCAAATCGATATATATTCACGATTAGGAAAATAATTATCGAAGCGTGAAAAGTTCGGCCATATCGAATTGTTCCTTTAGATATCTTGGATATGATATAACCATCACGTTATTTAAGTATACGTTTCAAATACATAAGTATAGATACATATACAGACGTTCAGGCGAACGTCGTGCGCGCGTTGTATCTTATTACCAGGTGAATCCTTTCAGCGGATAGATCTAGAGGAAACGATAGTGATTTCAGCTTGTTAGAACCTCCTTTAATTGCCTTTGGCTTTTCATCGTTCTTGCGTATACACGCTACGATATTGTCTTAACGCGCCACTGATATTTTATATGTGTATATATATATATGTATATATATATAGATATGTACATATAGATCATAGAAAATATTTCGTGCCTATTAACAATACAATGATTACAATTGAAACATTTCCAATAATTTATATAGAAATTAAAAATTACATTATTTTTTTCAATGCATATATAAAATTCGATCGATATTATTGTTGTTGTTGTTGTTGTTATTGTTCTCGTATAGACACCGATTACATAATAAACCGATCAAAACAAATAATTTGTAATCAATAAGATTATACGAATTTTGTACTTACGTACATGCATTGATGTATAATTACTTGATTTACAACTTTTAAGAATAGATGTACCGCAACGTAGACAATTGTATTATTTATATTTTCAATCGCGACGAACGTTTCGATCCTTCTCCATTCGTTCGTTTGCACGGCATGCTCTCTCTTTCTCTCTCTCCGAACGTTTTGCGACGTGTCATTTAATTTCCGCAATAACGCGTTTGTTTCCGATGAAAAACACAAAGTGGGTAGTAGGAGGGAACCGATGAGAGAAGAGACCATCCAGTGTGTATACCGAGGCAAGAGGGAAAATAAATGCGCATGTAGATATATGTATATATATATATATATATATATAAAAGAGAGAGATAGAGAAAATGTGTAGAGAGAATGTGAAAGAGAGAGAGAGAGAGAGGGATGAAGAGGGAGAGGGAAAGGGAGAGCCAGTAACAACGCAAGTTGGCTCGCGATTCGGCGGGCATTGTTTCCCTGGTACGCGGGTCCCAGTCGCAGCTAAATGCCGTGAAATTGTCATCCTACAGTCACAAAGGGAATTCGCTCTCGCAGCCGGTGAAATATAAACGCGTTTTTCCTCGGACAAACCAAGCTTTTCCAGCACGATTGTTATTTGGGCCGAATTATTGTTTACCTTCGCAGAAACACAGTATGTACTCGTTTCTATACCTCTACACACAATATGTATATATATATATATATATTCCTCTCCCTCTCTCTCTCTCTCTCTCTCTCTCTCTCTCTCTCTCTCTCGTGATAGCGTTGTTTAAATGTATTTTTTTATTCTTTCTTTCCGTTGTTTATTTCTTTTTTTAATATTTTTTTTTTTTTTCGTTTTCGGTCCATTTCCTTTTTACAGCAATACAGATTACATCTCGTATGTATATATATATATGTGTGTGTGTGTGTGTGTGTGTGTGTGTGTGTGTGTGTGTGTGTGTGTGTGTGTGTATTGGTATATATGTTTTACTCTCAACGTTGGGCTATCCATTCTCGTAGTATGGAATAAGCGTTGTAAATGGTCGACGCAACAACTATGATTTAAACGATATCGTCGATGAAAATCTACAATATACACCGTGCTCTCGTTATACGAGTGCGAATAATTATTTAAAAAATAATTGTTTTGCTTTGATGAAAAATACTTCCTATGGAAGTTGTCGTGTCTCTTTATCTCGATACTCGAATAAACGCTTAAATACGATCTATTACAAGAGAACAAATGTGTACAATCGATCTGTGTCAAGAGTTAAACTAAACGTAGACTCAGATCTCATTAAAACTATGTATACGTATTTTATATGTCGCGTATAATAATTTCATACAAATTTTATTATCGTTGATGAAAACGATCCTTCATGTGTATGTATGCACATGTACGTGTACTTGTATGTGTAACGTGGATGTACTTTCTAATACTTCTATAAACAAATTTATTTATTTTTATCTAATTATTAAAAGAAAAGGAAGAAAATAAAGCAAGGATGAATAATTATCGATTATTATGAAATTAGAACGATGATGAAAGAATAGGTTGAAACAAAGAATAATAGTAATATTTTTAACATACCGATGATATTCTTTATAATAAAATAATAGTACATATTTTATTTTCAAACGTACAATCGAATTTATTGATATCTGAATAATAGTTAAAATAAAGAGAGAGAGAGAGAGAGAGAGAGAAAACGGCGATTGATAATTATCGATAACTAATAAGGATGAAAATAGAACGACGAATAAGTATAGGCTATGAATTATTTATACGATAAACATCGAAACCTACTATAATATTAATATTTTATCTTTCATGATGACGATAATTAATTCTTTTTACTTTTTTTTATAAATAAAGTAATGTCTGAGCGTGTATAAATGTATTATTTGTAAATAAAGTCCTGTTTTCCATTAATGACGTTATACAATTAAAAGTTAAAAATAAATTAATTAACTCACGGTATATATATATATATATATATATATATATATATATATATATATGTATGTATTCTGATGCGTTACAAAAATATACAATCTATTTCTGTATTAACATCGACAACGTCATAGACGTAGAAAAACACATTGTAATATTAAAATTACAGTACAGTATTTTTAACAGGGAGCTGGTTACCTTTGTAATTAATTCCCTTGAAGTATTATACGATCGATGTCCACCAAATCACAAAGTATCGACATTAACGTTGCTTCAATGCTGACACACTTACGCTCACGTTGAGATCCAATAACCGACTGCTTAAGAGGTTACACGTATTTGTTTAGATGGAGAGTCACGGTCGTGTTTACATTTACGGCACATTATCTTCTTATACACGAGATATTTACATATTCCGAGACTCATAGAGAAAAATATTGGGTTTTATTATTATTGTTAGATTCGAGGAAATTCATTTATCCGTATATACGTATATATATAAATATATAATAATATCAATTGTTAATCAATTATTACATATTTAAATAACGTAAAATGATCTACGATATATATATATATATATATATATATATATATTATTTGGTACATGTACATATTTCTCATTCTATTGGAAATAATAAAACGTTTGGATTTTATTAATCTGATAAGTAAATTTATAAAAATAATAATGTTATGGAAAATCATAGTAAATAGAATTCATCGAATTAGTTACATTCGTAGCAATGCACGCGAACCTTTCAATCTCGATTCGCGTTGAGAACGGACGATCGATTAGGGAATTTCGAAGCCCGAGACGTCGTGTCCCTGGGGTCCGCTTAGGGTCCGCCCCCGTTTCCCCCAACTCGGAAATTCAACCGTGCGTGATCCGATCGAGTCTATACTTCCATCCCTTCTCTTTTTCTTTCTATCTTTTTCTCTTTCTCTCCCTCTCTCTCTCTCTATCTTCATTGACGTAATATTGGAAAATAATGCACCACCATATATCTCGACATACACCTAGTTATACGTACATGTGTCCGTACTTGTACATACACAAATATATATATATATATATATATATATATATATATATACACATCTGTATATACACACACATTTAAAAATCCCATGACCAGAAAGCACGCAGGCGAAATTATTAATTGAGCCTGTACCGAACGAATCCTTTTAAAATCGAAAATTCCTTTAATAAACTAAACGAATTTTTAAGATTCTCTAATGACAAATTTGTCAATTTCTTTTTCAGCTGTACAGATCAGAAAGACTGAAATTTTCATTCACAAAAATAATAATAATTAAGAATTCAAATCGTTAATTGTAATTGATAAAGAAATTGTCGTATGAAGAAATGATGCTTGTAAGTAGGAGGTATTAGAAAATAATTTAGAAATAGTTGAAAAATGTGTAGAAGGATAATAGAGAGATCAATGACAGAGTTAAAGATTGAGAGAGAGAGAGAGAGAGAGACAAGATGATCGAGACGCGTGGGCATCATAGTAAAATTCATAGTTGGCCAATTCTATTGTCCGATCTAGGATCCACTTAAACCGTAGTAATTGATAGATCCCTTCGAAGCTCAACGGTACCCAATAGTGCTGGGCCCGAAGGTATATACGACAGGCTAGAGGTTGAGAATAGAGGTTTCGCACGACCCCCCTTTTACTATCTCGCTGACGTGTTATTAGTTAATTCTTACAATTACTTCTCGTGTCCCTGTGGTTATTCTATTACCGTTTATAACTATCGTAGATCATCTTAAAAATGGAGTCACTTTTCTTCTTTTCTTCTAAGCCTCAGAAGACGAAGTAACGAAACTACGCGACCAAACTTCCTCTTTCTATTCTTTTTCTAACTATATATATACACATGTGTGTGTGTGTGTGTGTGTGTAAAACTAATTTTATCTAAAAGATCAATGATCTTTTTCTTCGATATATATATACATACATTAATAAACATACATACATAGAGATTATATTCGTTATAATATCATACTTACGACATGATGGTAAATATATAATCGTGAGAAGCACGATATTTTTCTCTTTTGTCTTTTTTCTATCTGTCACTTTTTTTTTCCTATTCAAAAGAAATGGAATCCGTTTTATTCACGACGGATACACGATCGTGTAGTTCGTTATCTAAACGATTTAATCGTGTATTACGGCTATTCCAAAGTTATACCAGAGAAAATAAAGTTGGATGGAGGATAGAGGGAGGTGGGAGGGAGGGAGGGCGTACAGGGACGAGTGAAAGGAAGGGGGCGGGGGAAGGAGAGAATGAGAGTTAACTTTTCTTAAAGACTTTTCGATAATAATTCTATGAGCTTAACTATGTTCAAAGAATAGCGTAGAATAATTGCAATAAAATTATATCGATAGTTATTGCTGCGATATCGTGGTTTGATAATTATTGATGCAACCTCTAGTACGTTCTCATATGTAATGTCTCGTATATAACAGGTACACGTGGTCTTATTACTAGATACTATCAAACTCTCTTCAGGCTTGTTTCTTTCTTTTTATTTTTTCTCCTTTTCTTTCTTTTTTTTTTTTAGCATCTCTTATCTTTCACCGTCATAGATCTTATTGATAATAAATGATAATAAAATTGTCGGCAATGTGAATCTCCTTTCAAGAACAAGGAACGAATCAAAGTGTTCATTGAAATGAAAAATTTCGATGAATTAAAACAAAAAAAAGAAAGAAGAAGAAAGAAAGAAAGAAAGAAAGAAAGAAAGAAAGAAGTGGAAAAATAATGCAAAAAAGAAAAAAAAAAAAAGAAAAGAAAATAATAAAGAAGGAGAGAATGAAAGAAAGAGTGCCGTCTAGCGTATCGAAATTAAAACAACTATTTTACATATATGTACCTTCATTATTTCTTTTCTACTTTGAATAATATATGCTTAGAACTGGAATTACTTTGGAAAATATAATTGAGCAGCCAGAGTGGAAACGTAAATCGAGTGCGCTTGCGTAAATGTACCGTGATGATTTAATCTGGTTTCTACAAAGGATCCCATCGTAAGATCTCTCTCTCTCTCTCTCTCTCTTTCTCTATCTCGCTCTCTCTTTCTCTTTGTCTCTATCCATCCACACTCTCTTTGTCTCTATCTATATACTCTCTTTCTCTCTCTCTCTCTCTCTCTTCCTTTCTGCGACGCCTTAATTGTAGCGTAATGATCGTTGCAAGATAACGGTGCGAGCGAAGCGAGTTTTCAATTACCGGAAGATCGAACGGAAGAGTAAGAGCTTTTCTCGCAAGGAGCATGATCGAGACGATCATTGGAATATTCTTTGATACGATAAGATCTAAGACAAGTGGGATTAGAAACTTATTTAACTATGTATTCTGATTAATTATAAGATGACATCATTCGTTCGACCTCAATTGACAAATACAATTTATGTATATATATATATATTTTTTTTTTTTTATATAATAATTCTTAAGATGATGATAATGACAATAATAAAATCATCATCATTATTATTATTATTATTATTATTATTATTATTATCGTTGTTGTTGTTATTATTATTATCATTATTTTTTAGAACTTTACTTTAATCCTCTATAAGAAAGACTTTTTCAATGTAATAAATTTTAATCATAATGGAAGAGTAAGGGCTTTTCTTGCAAGTAGCATGATAGTCGAGACGATCATTGGAATATTCTTACTATATATACTATAAGAGTTCTTACACAAGTGGTATTAGAAACTGGTTTTACTATGTATTCTGATTAATTACGAGATGACATCATTTATTCGACCTTGATTGACGAGTATAATTTATATATATATATATATATATATATATATATATATATATATATACATATATACGTATCTCTTTTTATATAATAATTTTTAAGTTGATGGTAATGATAATAGTAAAATTATCATCATTATCATCATCGTCATCATCATTATTATTATTATTATTATCATCATAATTGTTATTGTTATTGTTATAATTCCTTTTTTAATTTTTAAATATTAGCTTAGATAATTTTGTTTTCTTTTTTTATAAATTTCACTTTCAAGAAAGACTTTTAAAATCTAACAAATTTTAAACATAATGGATCGGATCGATGGAATCGATCGGTTTTTCCGTGGATGGCGCCCGTCGAAGGCCTCGGACAAGCTGGGCGCCTCTTCTTGCACCTCCTTTTTCATTATACTACGAGACGGCGGTTCGTGTTTCGCGGAGAGAGTTACACGCAAGAATGCGGCACGATCTGGCGTTACACCTTAGCCCATAACGATCGACCGGATGTGGTTCGCCGGATTTAATCGGGCCAGACGGAAAAATCTCTTCCGTGAGAAACTTGCCTTCCCAATGTGCGCCTTTCTTATCTCTTTAAGTATATATATACATATATATATATATATATATATATATATATATATATATATATATATATATGTACTGCACCCCCTTTCTATTTCGATATCATCAGAATATCTGACGCCTTAAATAATTTCCAATCGATATTAAATCATTCCATCCGATCGAATTCATACGTTTGCCGGATATATATATATATATATATATATATATATATATATATATTCATTAATTACTTTATTAATAGTGTTTTAATAACCAATTAAATATCAGACGATTTTTGATATAAGGATCCGCAAAATCGTTTACAAGATTGCCCTTGTTATCTTCGAAAATCTTTCATATTACTTTCTTCCTCTTTATTATTTCGGAGAGGCGAAAAAGAAAGAGATGGAAAATGTAATAGAAGGGAATAATAATAAATAAAAAACAAAAGACTAAAAAAAAAAGAAAAAGAAATAAAAATAGAAAATAAAAAGAGGATTGCCAAATGAAATCTGGCAAAGGAAGATGGTCTCGAAGGTGCTCCCCTTTGCTTGAAAATCTTCAACGCATAATTACACCCTTCTGCATCGAGTGAACGAGCGAGATAGAATAGTCGACGTTTCACAAGAGAGAGAGAGAGAGAGAGAGAGAGAGAGAGAGAGGTTGAATATATCTCGTAGTTTGATTTACAGCTCTCGGCGTCGTCCATCGGGTCCGTTTTGATTGCGCTTCCCTCTAATGGAGGGTAAACGGCAGGACGTTCATGAATTTGTATTAGAGAATCGGTTCCAAGAGCCTGTTCCTAGCCGGCCATTCGATCCTTCGAGCTATCCTCTTACGTTCAACGTGAACGTCCACGTTGAGCTTCGTCGAAACTTTACAGGACGTCCACGAACTGGGCAAACTAAGTAGTTTGCCTTGGTAACGTTTCGATCGAGACGTTCATAGGAGCTTCTCATGGTTCCTCTCAACTCGTTCTTCTACATGAAATATTTCTTGGGTATGACCTATCCTTTAACTTAGATCGTTTTAATAATCAAATTCGCAAGGATCGATCATTCGGTTCTATGTATTATATTTGAATTATTATTTATTCGCATTCTTCGTGACATATTGGAAACATTCGAAAATTCGAAAGTAACAAGTTCGTCAGGAATTGAACTCGTAAGAAGAAGGATTAATTATCTCGACTGAAACTACGACCTGAATTGGAAACACGTAAGACGTTCCCTCTGAGACTACAGTATTCGTTAATCTGTTTAAATAACGAAACATCTCTCTAGGGATATAATATGAAGGGGAGGAAGGAAACTAGCAATGAAAAGATTAAATTCTGTATTATTCGATGCTGCTTATGAGAATAAATGAAAATCAATCTTGCAATGGTTAACATAATTGTAACTGAATATTTTTGAAAAATAATTAATAACAATCTTTAAAAAGTTATTCTACAAAAATTGAACGTGGATATCTTCGTTGATCGACATTTACGTGACAAAAATTACAATCGAATTCAAACGAGCTTGACTTTTTTTTTTAATTTTATTTAAATTTTCTCCTCTCTCTCTCTCCCCCCCTTCTTTCTCTCTATCTTTTTCGTCGATTTTGAAAATTTCTTTCCTTCTTTATCCGTTTCCTTGACCCACCTTCTCCTCACTTTTTCTCTCTTCAAAAAATTCTTTTCAATTTTCCTTTTCGATAAAGCGAATTTGATGAACTTTTTGAAAGTAGTAAGTATAGGTATCTTCTATGTATGTATATATATATATATATATATATATATATATATATATATACGTCTAGACAGAGTTTTACGTGGGCAACAGAGTCAAAGCGGAACAACGAACTCTTTCTCTTTCTTATTCTCGTCCAGCGAAAGGGTGCGGTTCTCTTCTGATACAGGAACCTACGTACATACATACATACATACATACATACATACATACATACATACATGCATACATACATAAATACATACATACACACACACTCATACGTGTATATATATATATATATATATATATATATATAGTATACGTTCGTACATACGTGACGCGAACGAGTCTTGCGCTAGAACGTCTGCTAAACTAACCTGCTTGGAATGCGGCACGAGGGCGGGATGGCAATGCAAATTTATTCAAAACTCGAAAAAGCCCTCGGCTCGATTCAGCTTCCCCTTCTCTCTTTCTCCCCCCGCTCTCTCTTTCTCTTTCTCTCTCTCTCTCTCTCTCTCTCTCTCTCTCGTCTTCCCTTTCTTCTTCTCTTTCTCTCTCAAACTTTACCTACGCTTCCCTTTTTCTTTCTTTCCCCCTTTATTCCTCCCTCTCACCCACTCCTCTATATACATCCATATATATATATATATATATATGTATGTATACATATATATATACACATACATCCACAGCTTTCTCTTTCACCCTTCGTATTTCTTCTTTGCCACTACTTTTCTCATACGTCGATATACACAAGACTTTTGAAAAATCATAGTAAAAACGAGAATGAGGAGGTCTTATGAAAAAAACAAAAATAAAAAAAAAAAAAGAAAAGATAGAAAGAAAAAGAAAAAGAGAGAAACAACATCAGTTCAAATATACTTGACGCAAGAATAAATATTTCATTTTTTAATAAACTTACATTTAGAAAAATGTAAACGTAAGATTTTCAACAAACTTACCAGAAATTTATGTACGTAGACACACACATACACACATATACATACATACATATATATATATATATATATATATATATATATATATATATATATAAGCAAATTAGATACGGAGAATGTTCTATGTTAAAAGAAAAGACATACCCAAAGAATATCGAATCAGTTTTAATTCTTTATTAGATATATTTCGATGGTATTTACTAGTGTTAAAAGGAAGAAATTAGGAAGAAAAAAAATGATAGGGAGAAATAAAAAGTACATAGGGAAATGTCGTTGAAAAAAGATGCAAATGAGATTGCCGGCGAGCGAGACATAGTCGGTGACATCTTCGAACAACCCCGTTTTCATCTCCATTCTTTCCTCTCTTTCCTCTCTTTCCTCTAAAGTCTATAGCCCTCCGAAAGTCGAGTAACGAATCATAAAGATAACAGGATCCTCGTACCTCTCAACTTTTATTCCGGGGACATATTGCCCGACAATCATTCCGGCATTTGCATAATTATCGAATAAAAAGGATAAAGATAGACAGATAGACAGACAGAGAGAGCGAAAGAGAGAGAGAGAGAGAGAGAGAGAGAGGAAGTGGCAGGGTAGCAACCCTGAAACATTTCGAATGGTATTTTGTTGGCAGTGCGGCTAATTTTGCTGTTCTTCACTTTTTCTTTTATTTTTTTTTTCTTTTGCCCTTCTATCATCCCTTTCTTTCCTTTCGTAAGAGTCCCTTTTTTTCCTTTTTGCTCTCTCTCTCTCTCTCTATCTCTCTGTCTCTCTATCTCTCTGTTTTCATCTCTTTCTCTGTCTATCTCTGGGGCAAGGAAGCTCCCTCCTTTATATCTCTTTCTCCCTTATTTCTCATCTCGCGCCTACGTAGCTCTTAAACTCTCTTGCAAGAGTCACGGAGTAGGACCCTCCTTCGTTGCGGCCGATTAGCTTAATGTTGTTGCCCATCCGGCTGGCCGGATAATTAGAATCGTGAAAGGCTATATTCTCTCTCTTTTACTTTCTCTCTTTCTCTCTCTCTTTCTTTGTTTGTCTCCTTTTATTTTAACTTATTCATTTTTATTTGTATATCCTCTCTATTTTTTCGTCATTTCTTTCTTTTTTACTATTCCTTCATTTTGTATATACATATATATTTTTTCATTTTGTATATATATATATATTTTTTTTTTCTTATAATTTACTATACTCTCGGTTATAAATCTTTGACGTAACTTTGTGCGATAAAGAAAAGAACATGATAAATAAATTGAAAGGGTGTTAGGGGGAGAGGAGTGGGCAGGCAGAGTGAAAAATAGACACTATTACACGCTCGTATATACACATCTAAAAAGACATGGTATACGTTCACCGGTTGGTTACTATTTTGCGGTAAGTCTACACGTCCGATGACTTGGCCGTGTTCCCGCGGGATCTTTTAAAGCTTTTTACCGTACACTTATTTTTCGTCTCTGCCCTTTCGTCAAGATGTCAGCGCCGCTAACGAGGAGAGTTTAAGCGGAGCAAAACAAGACATTTTTATCGAGAAGCGGCAAGGAACGTGGTGGAAGCGGTCCGCGTTACTATACCACACGAATTATGCTAAACACTTTTACGGAAGTCCCGACGGGATGGCAAAGAAGAGGAAGAGAGAAAAAGAGAGAGAGAGAGAGAGAGAGAGAGAGGGAGAACAAATGGGACATCTTACGAGCAAAAAACGCTAGCTTGATTTTCCCTGGGGTGGAAAGGTGGGGTGGTGGCGAGGGGGGGAGAGAGAGGGAGAGGGGTGGAAAAGAAGAAAAAAAAGAAAATAAAAAACCGAAAAGAAAGGAAAAAAGAGAACTTACAAAATTATTCGCTTCTCCGACATAAAATAACGATATTAAAATTATGAAACGAATTCTCTCTCGAGCAATCATTTGCTATAGTTACTAATAGACATTATCATCAACATCAACATCATCATCATCATCATCATCATCGTCATTATTATTATTATTATTATTATTCTTATTATTCTATTATATCGTATTATTCGCATATATATCTATACCTATATCTATACCAATATCTATAACTACGGGCATAAAAATAAGATATTAAATAGGTAAGGGTGAAAGAAGAAGGAGAAGAAAAAAGAAATAAGGGAAAACGTCTAATTAGTGAGTTGCGAGCCGTGAGCCTCAATTAAGACGTCGATGCTTTCGACGGTCTTGCCGTGTGACTGATTTAATTAAGGGACCTTGCTCGACGCCTCGCTAACTTTACGAATATCGTTATTTTACTATTAAAAAAAAAAAAAAAGATTATAATAATAATAAAAAGAAATAATATATATATATATATATATATATATATACATATATATATATATATATATATATATATATATATATTTCTTGTTGGAAAGGGTGGAGCTTGTCTCGACCAATGAGCTGAGATCGCGTGCCTCCAGTCGTTACGAACCTGTAAATTGATAAGAATGCATCGTCGCACGCTGCTCGTGCAGCCCCTCTTTCTCTCTCTCTCTCTCTCTCTCTCTCTCTCTGTCTCTTTTTTTCATACACACATACACACAGACACAAGGACTTGGTGCTTTTAAAGCTCTCCACTTTGAGTCCGAAGATATCGGACACGGAACGCCGTCGTGCTTCGTTACGCCGTGCTTCGTGCTTTTCAAATCTCTTTAGGCTCGCGCCCTGTTTGCGTGCTGTCGATCCACGCGGGTTAGAGCCCTTTGATTATTTCTTACGTGCGATTAGGCGAACAGAATCCGCATATCGTCGATTATATTTAATGCCCGCGAGAGAAATTCGAGCTTGAATAATATGTGTTAGTATGTATTTATGTATGTACGTAAAAATAGACTTGCTCGGTTTATTTTTATATTTCCTTATGCCTCAATGAAATCCAATAAGTAACTTGTTTCTTTTTGTTTTTTCTGTTTCTTTGTTTTTTTTTTTCTTCTTCTTTTTTCTTTAAATCAGATTAAAAAATCATTACTTTTCGATTATATAATACTTTTTAATTAATAAATTATAAATTTCTTATACCTACTATTTTCCTTGTTTTTTTTCCTTTTTTTTTTCTTCTTCTAATCTTTCGACAGATTTAGATCTCATGCAATTGCGTATTTTAAAATATGATCTGTACTAATTTCTCAACGTATAAAATGGTATTAATAGGGATGAAGGGAAAATAAAAAGAGGAAAAAAAAAAAAATAAATAAATAAATAAAAACGAAAAAGGTTACGATTATTAATAAAATAAATAGGATACGTACGTGTTCGAATGATTTTCTCGTTCGCCAGGAGTTTTTCATCTTCTTCTTCTTCTTCTTCTTTTTCTTCTTCTTCTTCTATTTTTTCTTTTCTGTTTTTTTTTTCTTTTTTATTTTCTTTTTTTGCTTTTTTCGATAATTCTCATGCTTTGCTCACACGCATGATCGCTTCTTACTTTCCTTGGAACTTTTATCCACGCGACACGTATTCTAATAATAGCCGATATCTTTTTTTAAACTCCGTGGGATGACGTGCGACGACGTGGGACTCGGAAGGAGGGTCACTGTGTAGAATAACAACTATTTATTTATAGGTAATAATGCTGAATTACAATGAATACACTTCTTGCCTCGATACTAGATTGTATAAGTTCCGCTCGCGAAAAAATCGCTGGATTTGCTGATCCCGTCGTCGTGATTGGCAAAGTAGCGATAATTTTAATACCATTCTCTCCCCTCCCCCTCTCTCTCTTCCCTTTCCCCCTTCTCTCTCTTTCTCTCTCTCTCTCTCTCTCTCTCTCTCTCTCTCTCACTCTCTCTATTCGAAATATTCTATTCGCATTTTCTAATCCGTTTTTTTTCTTTATTATTATTATTATTATTATTATTATTATTATTATTATTATTATTATTATTATTATTATTATTACTATTATTTTCTTTTTTTTTTTTG
>NC_062203.1:662500-677500 GCF_912470025.1 Vespa velutina | reverse complement strand
CCGACCAAATGGCTATCTCCTCTTTGTCATGAACGGACGAGTCTCACACGGATAATGCTAATTATTGTTTAAGGATATACATACATACATACATATTACATGTTTCTTTCCTTTCGATTATCATTATTATACGTTTAGTGCAATTATTTCGACAATATTAATATTAATTATATATATATATATATTTCATTTAAGTTTTCTATTTGCTTATTCCTTTTTTTCTTTTTATTTTTCTTTACCGCACTTCTTTTAACATACTTTTCTTTTCTGTTCTTTTTTCTTTGTAGAAAAATAAGAACGAAATAATTTATTTGCGTGTAATATTAATCGTAACTAAATAAAATAAGAATTCTCGAATAATAATTAAACCACGTTAATTAAGATACAACAACAAATACGTCCTTCACAAAACCTTTTACAAATTCATTCTGATTATCGTCGAATCACGATCCCGTCGGCTTGGGTATGAAATCAAAGGTTGAAAAAGTAACTTCTTCCGGAGCGGAAAGAATTTCAATTTTACGAAGATTCGTGGGACCAATTAAAGGCGTGTTCCTTGAAAAGGGCTGATGTTGAAAATCGGATCTGGAAGGACTAAAGAAGAAGAAGAAGAAGAAGAAGAAGAAGGACGAAAGGAAAAACGATTATTTACGTGCTACGTCACAAGACGTGTGCGCACGCGCACACACAACTTTGAAGAAGGTACATTCAAGAATGTATAATACATATACATTTATATATATATATATATATATATATATATATATATAATATATACCTATATGTATAGTTTTTGTCGGATCACTTAACTTACTTTGAACAAGTTTCGACGAGGCGAGGCCAAGTTTCGAATTTGCCAGCGTATGCCGCTGACGCCGCAGCAAGAAATCGAGTCGTGGAGAGACGATCTCTCTCCCTCTCTCTCTCTCTCTCTCTCTCTTTCTCTCTCACTCTCACATTCTACCCTTCTTCTAGTTTCTAATTAAAGATCGAAACTTTATTCCGGATGACAAGAAACTCCTTCTTGTTTCGCGCACCGACGAGCCGAGACTAGGAACGATATAATAATATTCTTTTTCTTATTTCATTTTCGTCCTCGCAAAAAATCGAACGCGTCTTATTGTTCAATAATTATTCACGTTTTCATTGTCATTATAATTTTCTAACATAACGGTGGATTAAGAAGGGTCTGCCTCCTCTTCAGGGATTTCCTTTTCTTTCTTTCTTTCTTTCTTTTTTTTCTTGTTTAATTTTTTTGTTTTCTTATTTTCTTTCTTCTTTTTCTTTTTTCTTTTTTTTTTCTTTTTTTTTTTTTTTTTTTAAATTCTCACTCGATCAACCAACGAACGAGAGAGATATACATAAATATATATATGCATATTAAAGTAATACAACCAATCATCGGTAATATGACCGAATGCTCGTGTTTCTTTTTTTTTTTCTTTTTTCTTTTTTTTTTTTTTTTTTTTTTTGGCCAATGATATATATTTTAATTATTAATCTTTTAATAGAGCGAATGTTACGAATAAGAGAAGATCAATCATCGATGGTACTTTTAAAAAAAGCAAAATCACTTGGACTTTTGAATTGAATTAACACTATCCGAATGTCTTGTAACTTTGCTTTAACGCACCTTGAAGAGGAGACTTAACTTGGTCCCTCTCGGCCACCTGATGCTGCCGCGATTTTCTCTCCAGCTCGAGTTCCTGCACCAGCGATTCTGCGACAAGAAAAGATATAAAATTGACACAGGCCGTTGGTTTTTTCTACTTGTTTTTTGTTTTTTTTTTTTCGAAACGACGTAGCGATATTCGCGATAGTAAAAGTATCGGATGTATCGACGAGAGATTATCGTTCTTTTTTTTTTTTTTTTCTTTTTTTTACCTCCCCCCTCCCTCACTCCATCCTCGCCGCCTCACCTAATCATACGTCGCGTTTAATAACTCCTGATCTATGGATATATCAAAAAATCATTTTTAACGACTCGATTTCATTTCCTTCACGTTTCTTTCTTTGTACGTTCGCTCGCATTTGTGTTTTTTCTCTTCTTTCTTTTTGGGTTTTCCACTGTAAAAAATAAAAAAAAAAAAAAGAAAAAGAGAAGAGAATGAAAGAATCGTCGATGCTCTTATACGTGTGTAATTCGATTTGCCTTGTCTTGTCAGGATCGTTTCTACTTAAAAAAAAAAAAAAAAAAAAAAACCACCGCGTCGTTTTTGAATCATCCACGAGCGAATAATATACATTATATCTCAGTTGCTCTTTTTAGGGGAGGGGAGGGGTTCGTTTTTGTCGAGGCATGAAACGGAAACATCGTGCCGAGCGTTCACCAAGGACGAAGCGGAAGAGTAATTAGTGGAAAAGCAACGAGACGCTTGCCGGTGTGAGAAAAGGGGGACCGTAGAATATATAACGTAGTAAGGCGGCCATGAAAGGGGAAGCGAGGATTTGTTCAATGAATTCCGCTTGGATTAGGGTGAAAACTGGAAAATGTCTCTTTAATGATATCGCGCCGAATTAACCGCCGACCGAGCTTTGCACCACTGACTGACTGCTCTTTTATTTTCTCGACCTAAGTTGACCTAACCGAACGTAAAGACCTTCATCGTTGTACCTTCTATTCTATTTTTTGGTTTGTTTGTTTTATTCTTCATTTTTTTTTTTTTTTTCATTCATTTCTCTTTTCTTCACATATTTAACAAGTATTCACAAGTGAGAATAATGTCATACGAGAATATCGATCAATTTGATCGATGATCATTTTCGAATGAGTATAATTAATTAAAAAAATATTCTAAAATATACAAGATAGTAAATAGATGAGAAAGAGAGAGAGAGATAAAGAGATTAGAGATAGATAGATAGCTAGATAAATAGATAGATAGAGATAGAGATAGAGATAGAGATAGAGAGAGAGAGAGAGAGAGGGAGAAAGAGAGAGAGAGAGAGAGAAAGAGAAGGAAGGAACGAGGGATAAGATCAAATCTCTAAGCGTGAAATGGCGTCTCCTTAGGCAAAGAGCAATGGTAAAATCCAATTGCTAGGCCATTAAGCCTCGCTTAACTGGTACACCCTAGGTGAGAGAAGAGTAACCGATTCTCTTTCTCTCTCTCTCTCTCTCTCTCTCTCTCACTTTCTCTCTCGCGTTCGTACAAGAGACGTGCGAAGGTGGGACTAGAAACGACGGGACCGAGATTCCATTATGCTTTGTGCAACAATAGCTGAGGGCTGTTTCGTACTACGTGGGTGTGAATTCGTGCGTTCGTCAGGGACGTTGTTATATTCCATGGGACACCATGGATGTTTGCGTTTCACTGAGAGCCAAATTACCTACCTCTCGCGCCCTTATCCGCGCGCGGGGCGTTTTCGTCCCTTTGATATCCAAATGACAATTTAACTGCTCAAGATATAGCCTCTATACGAAGGGTGAGAACATAGAAAAGTAAAGGAGAGAAAATGAATATACGATTTATGGATTACGTATTTAAAGAAATTTACGAATATATAGTAATTTATATATATATATATATATGTATTGATTAATTAATAATAATTATTTTTTATGTTGTACAATACAGACTTTACGTATAAGTTATATACACGTATAAACGTTTTATGTATACATATATCTATAGATATATAAAGATGAGACTAACGAAAGAATGTTGATCCTAACAATGAACTAATCCTTTGAAACATCCCAACCAACAAAACGTTCACGGTAATTTCGTCTGTCCTGTCTTTTATTGTCGAACGTTTAAGAAACCGAAAAGGACTGCGTAACTTTTCCCTGAACACGTATACGTATCCTTTTCGAACGTCAGCCCTATGAAAGGGTTACTTGAAAAGGGATCGAGTGAAAAAGCGCGGAGTGAGATAGAAAGAGAGTGTGTGTGAGAGAGAGAGAGAGAGAGAGGGAGAAAGTCAGAAAGAAAGAATGAAAGAAAGAAAGAAAGAAAGAAAGATAGATAGATAGATAGATAGATCCGCGAACTCATCGATTGATCGCTGTATTCTTTTGGACAGCGTGACATATCACCGAAGTTGATAAAAAAAAAAAAAGAATGAAAAAGAAAAATAAAAAATAAAGAAAAAAAAAAAATAAAAGAGAGAAAAAAATAAAAAGTACGTAGCCATCTCGTTTAACGTTTGAGTTTCGGTCGGCATATACCAACGCATACATTGTCCCTCTGTGACATATATGTACGTGTATGTATGCACGTGTATATATATATATATATATATATATATATATATATATAAACCTTGACAAATCGTATGGACAATGAAAACAATTTCAGGCCAGAGGCCGGTTCCCTCGAATCTAAACGCTTTCGGTATTGTGGCTGTGTCGATTTTTTGGGGTTGGCGTTCCGGAGGATGAGGAGGTGTGGATCCGTTAAAAAGGAGAGAGAGTGAGAGAGAGAGAGAGAAAGAGAGAAAGAGAGGTATATGACTCTGCGTTTATCCTCACGTAATTAACTTCGACACAATGCGTTCGGAGAAGGCCGACTTTGCTTGGTCGAGAACGAAAACGACGAAAGAGGAGAAGAAGGAACAAGAGGAGGTGGTAGTGGCGGGGGAGGAGGAGGAGGAGGACAGAAGAAAAATAAAAGAATGATTGCAGAGATGAAAGAAAAAGAGAAAAGATACTATCTCTTTCTCTCTTTCTCTCTCTCTCCTTCGGCTCCCTTTCGCAAGTAGCCCATCGTTTTTCTTCTTCTTATTCTCATTCTCATTCTCTTTCTTCTTCTTCTCCTACTTCTTCTCCTTCTTCTTCTTCTTCTTCTTCTTCTTCTTTATCTTCTAAAGTCTGGAAAAATTCTGCCATTGTATCTCGTCGTATCGTGTCGCCATTGTCCAACGTCGTCCGACTACTTTTTACTTGGATTCTGTGTCCCCCAACACCATCACCATCCCTCCACCCTCCCGAAGCTTTTGAGTATAGTATCGAGCGCTAACGTTTTGTCGAAATGCCTTGAAATTGGAATCGTCATGGTTCAATGGGACGATTCAAACGATCTTTGCTAAAGATATTACAATGATAATTTATTGGAAATTTTCTTTTTGTTTTCTAACTCAATTAAATACAATTGCATTTGATGAAATTCGTCGATTCGAGGGGGTTTCGATCGTTGTCGAATTTTTTTCCTATCATGTCATTATATATATTATATTCTATATATATATATATATATATATATATATGGTTAATCTTTATTCGTTTATCTCCTTTTTATCTCTATCTCTGTCTCCTTCATTTCTCTCTCTCTCTCTCTCTCTCTCTCTCATTCTCTCTCTTCTTCGAGAGCGTTCGCTTTCTCAGAGTGAATGTTCCATTGAAGATCATACTCAAGTGCACTCGAGAATTTTGGTCGGCGCGTGAAACGACGAAATTTAAGCAACTTAAGTAGTCGAGACGAGAAGAAGATACGGATACTCGAGGACTGAAGAGGAAAAGAAGAGAAGAGAAGAGAAGAGAAGAGAAGATCCTAACTAGAGAGAGAGTAAGAGAGAGGGAGAGAAAGTTCCCTCTCACTTTTTGCTCGAAGTGCACGCGAGGAGTAAGGGGAAGAAAAAAGAGAAAAGATAAAAGAAAAGAAAGAAAGGAAAGAAGAGAAAGAAAAAGAAAAAGAAGAAGAAGAAGAAGAAGAAGAAAAAGAGTGGAAGTATCGAGAGGAAGGGTGCACGCGCGTGTTAAACTTGGAGGGTTGATTTCGTGTAGCCCCGCGCGTTCTTAATTCTCTGATCTTTATGTAAAACGGAACGATAGTGTGCGACGTTGGTGAACGATATAGGGATAAAGAGAAAGAAAGAGAGAGAGAGAGAGAGAGAGAGAGAGAGAGGACTCCTTGTGCTCGAGATACAAACCGAGCGTGAAATTATATGAATCAGGGAACGCAAGAAATGTAAAAGAAAAAAAAAAAAAGGAAAGAAAAAGAACTCTTGAAAGATATAAAAAAAGAAATAAATGATAAATGCTTATCACGAGTGTGTACGCGGCGTTATTATTTTTCAATGAACAATCATACAAAAATGAAAATGAATGTTACTGTTTTCTGTTATTTTTTTTTTCTTTTTGTTATTTTTTTTTTATAAGATCTACCAAAGTGTTTTATGATATGAATTGCAATGATTAAAGAGAAGTAAAGAGAGTGAATGAGAGAGAGAGAGAGAGAGAGAGAGAGAGAGAGAGAGAGAGAAGGGCTTTACAAGTTCTTCATCCCTCTTTTTCCGAATCGAGAGTCTTATAATTTCAAATTTCCGCGGGCGTCGGAGAACGAACACTCATCTCCTTTCGACCCCAGAACCTTTTGCGCTTTTTAAACTCCCGTCGTTCTTACTCGCTCTCTCTCTCTCTCTCTCTCTCTCTCTCTCTCTCTTTCTCATGCGAGTGCGACTCGCAAGACTCTTTAGAGGGTGGGAATTTCGTTTCATCCTTCGACGATAACGAGGTACTCTTTTCCGTGAGTCGAATCGAGCTCAAGCAAGCGAGAACGACAAGGCTTTTTTGAGCATCGTATCTCCTCGAAGATTACGAAGTCTCTCTTTTTAGCTCTTTCTCACTTTCTCTCTCTCCCTCTCTCTCTCTCTCTTTCTTCCTCTCTTTCTCTCTTCATTTATCTATCTCTCTATATTTATATCTTTCTTTCTTTTTCACGTGAATCATTCTTCAAGGTATCTCAACTTTTCCATGGTTCTTTCTTACAATTTAAAATCTCTCATTGGTTCGATTTGGTACTCATAGTGGAAAGATTCGGATCTTTAATCAATTTAATTCTTTCTTTCTCTCACTCTTTCTCTCTCTCTCTCTCTCTCGCTATTTCACAGTTCTTGAAAGATGAAGAAAAAAGGAAGAAAAAGAAAAGTATGCAAATAGAAAAGACAAATATTTTTCATAAAACATTATACACCTCCTTGGAATTTCGAGTTTGACCGATTTCTCTTTCGTATTGTTTCTCTTTTTATTCGTTTCTCTTTCTCATTTTTCTTTCATCCTTTTCCTCTTCCTCGTATTGTACATCGAATCGTCGTTCGTCCGAACCTCGTCATTTACTGGAATAATAAAAAGTGAACATTTTTCCATTCGAGCGTCTACGAGATCGAGCCAACGAGATTGGCTCCGTACATTGAAAGAGGAGAGTTGGAAGGAAGAAGAAGAAGAAGAGGAGGAGGAGGTGGAGAAAGAGGAGGAAGAGGTGGAGGAAATGTAATTCGACGGTGAAAATTGCGTGAGCCCTGTTAAGAGAAAGAGACGACTATGAGTGTATTTGTCTGTATATGTGTATGTGTGTGTGTGTGTGTGTGTAAGAGAGAAAGAGAGAGAGAGAAAAAAGAAAGTGAGATGGCTCGACAAAATCGGAGCTCGTAATCGTCATGCGGGGATGGCAACCCCTAATATTTCGGACGGCACCTACGCACGACCCCGCGAAAAACTACCACGGCGTATAAATAGAAGCACCCTTCCTTCTCACTCGCCCACTCAGTCTCTCACTCATTCTCTCTCTCTCTCTCTCTTTTTATTTCTCACTCTTTTTTCTCTCTTTCTCTCGATTTCTCTTGTCGTAGTTCATTCCCCGGAAAACCACGTCGTGTCTTGTGGATATATTCGAGCAACGAGGGATGCTTTCAACATTCTCTCTCTCTCTCTCTCTCTCTCTCTCTCTCTCTCTCTCTTTCATTCACCCTCTGCTTCCTCCGCTTTGCCTTTCTTCGACCTTTATATCGCTCATATATATATATATATATATATATATATATATATATATATATATATACATATACATACATACACCTGTCACGCTTTATCACTCTCGCAAGGTTATTGTCTTTCGTGCGAGTACGTTGTATGTGATTTCTTTTTCTACGATGCTCTTATCTCTTCTAATCTTGTTTTTTCTTTCTCTTTTTTTCTTCCCTCCTTTTCTTTTTTCCTTCGAGCAAACAAACGTTCTTTTTCTCTTTCCTTTTCTTTTTTTTTGTTTCCTTTATTTCTTTTTTTCCGATACAAGAGGGGTTGGTGGGAGGATGAAAGGATATATTTAAAAACATTTCGAAGTAAACAGAATACAAGTGTTCCAATTAAAATATATATATATATATGTATGTATGTATATATCATTATATATGTATGTATCATTTAAAATATTAAAATTAACGAGACGTGTTTATGGAATACGATTCGCAATGGATATTATATTATGAGACTCTTCGGAGTTTCGAGTAGAAGGAGGAAAGATTATGGTTGCCATGAAATTATTGCATATAGTCTGAATATTAAAGTGTACTGGAGTGCTCCGTCGTGGAGATGTTGCGAAGGAATGATACGTGTGTAAGCGAGAGGGAATATAGAGAGGGAGGGAATACAGATGAGGAGGATGAGGAGGAAAAGGAGGTGGAAGCGAACGGGAGCGAACGGGTGGGAGCGGTTTAAGGGAGGCCAAGGAAACGCGAGTGGAAGAAGAAGGAGGAGAATGACGAGGAGGAGGTGGTGATGGTGGTAGTTGTAGTGGAGGAGGAGGTGGAGGAGGAGGAGAAAGAGGAGGAGGGAATATACAGGTAACGCCACAGAGAGCCACGGTGGCCGCCGGGGAAATTACGGCTCCTTCCTTACTTACGAGGAGATGTGCATAAACTCTGCATTACGTTCAGTGGCGCTCACCTGAACACGTTTCAAACTATGTAAAATTTAAATGTATATATATATATATATATATATATATTTTTGAATATATCATTTTTACTTAATAAATCCATTTGATCGATATTAACAAAAACGATCGTACCATTAGGTTCGATTTTCAACTTTGCAACCATCAAAGATTACTCGTCGAAGTAATCCATTATAATCCATTAGTTCCAAAGTATTCTCCTTATTATTATAGATTTAAAATAATTAATGTTGGAAAATTATTAGGGGAGAAAACCGAGTGAAATTTTTTTCTCGTAAATAATTTCGTTTGTTCTTCTTTTTTTTTCTCTTTTTTTTTTTCTTTTTTTTTTTTTTTTTTTTTTTAACACAGCTACCACGAGATCGTACGAAACGAATTGAAAATTTCAAAAGGGACAAGAGTACATGTCCGTAGAAGAGTTTCTCCAGAGAAATATGAGGATCACTGCTGGTATAGAATGCATGGACTCGAAGACACGACGGCTCTGAGGTCCCTTCGGGTGGTGTAAGTACCCACCTCTCAGACGACGATGACGACGACGACGACGACGTTACGCTTTCTCTCTCTCTCTCTCTCTCTGTTTGGTCCCTCCTACCCCTATTCTACCCCGCCTAAATCTCTGTTGTTTATTGCAAATGGATTCCGCATCATGATGCCCGGGTGGATGCTGCCGAGACTCGATTCAAATACCTCGTGTTTCCTCGTCAGACCTAACTCTCTCTCTCTCTCTCTCTCTCTCTCTCTCTCTCTCTCATCATACATATACAGTCTTCTATCTATCTATATCTGTCTCTCTCTCTCTCTCTCTCTATCTCTTTCTCTCCTCGTGTACGTCGGGGTTGTTATTGCCTCTGGCGTGATTGCTCTCGCTCGAGATCTTTCGAATAATTTACTTTGGCCGATACCACACGACACACACTTTTCTCGACCTCCAGTTTCCCCCATCCTACCATATCCCACCCCCCGGCCTCCTCCCTATTTCCCTCCCATCACTCCTTCTATTCATGATTTTTCTCTTTTCCTTCGTACACCTACCTACCTATCCATCCCTCTGTTACTGTAGTAGTACCTACGTGTGTATCCTGGAAACGAGGATCGAGGCCACTCGTCCGGAAGATCAGAAAAATTGAGTGGATTCTAATACGAGAACGCGATTATCCGAATTAGCGGTCTGCTACGGATCCTTGCCCTCTTTCTCCCATTCTCCTCATGGTCCCTATACTTTTCAAGGGGAAAGAGTTCTCGCAACTGGTCGATTCCTATCATCACGAATAAACGATCATGATGTAAATTATTTATATGGGATATTTTAATGAGACTTCTTGTTCCTTTTTCTTTCTTTTTTTTTTTTTTCTTTTTTACTCTATTCTTTCATTTCGCAGAGAAGACTTCAATTGTATCAAAATTAGACGATTAGAACAGACGATAGATTTTTTTTTATTAAATATTACATGGATACACACACACACACACATATATATGTATATATATATCTTCCTAATCAGAATTTTAATATTTCTAAATAATTATATAGAATATATTTGATGGAGTTACCACGAATGTGTCTGATTGTACTAAACGATCGAAATTCCTAATTAGAGCAGAATAAGATTTAAAAGAATATTATCGAGAAGTATATCGTAAAAATTTCTATCCCGAACTATCCTGAAGAAACTGACCTTGGTAATTTTGCCAAAAGGCCGATGCCTGACTACCGATGAGGTCCAGGCCGTATCCCCATGCTGGCTTCTCCGGCGTAGAAGGTTGTTGCGACGGACGTGGAACCTGAGCTTCTCTGTACTGTTGCGCCGCTGTTTGTTGTTGCTGAAGGGGTTGTTGTTGGGATTGTTGTTGGGATGGTTGTTGCTGAGATTGCGAATGTACTGGACTGGCTTCCGGTGGTTCTGAGCTTGTACGAGCTTCCGTCGTCACGTTTTCTGTATATTCAATAAAACAAACATAAAATATATACAATAAACTCTAACAATCTATATATATATATATATATATATATATATAAATCAAACGGATGATTTATCATCATAGTTGATCGACTATGGATATTTCATTCTTCATTTTCTTTTTCTAGTCTTTTCTTTTTTCTTTTTTTTTTGTTTTACAAATGGACACGAGTTTAAATTAAAAATTATGGAAACGGGGAACGTCTTCAACGAGTAAAAAGGTGGTAATCGTTTTGAAAAATAAACCTCAACTTTTTCTCTCTCTCTCTCTCTCTTCCTCTCTCTACCTCTCTCTTTCTCTCTTTGTCTCTCTTTCTCTTTCTCGATGGAGAATGCGGAGTCTCGTTCCGTTTGATTTGAAATTAGTATCGCTACTCTCTGGATCTGACAGGATTAATCAACAGTACCGAAGACGAAGACGACGTCTACGATGTCTACGTCGACGATTACGACGACGACGACAACGATGACGGTGAGAACGGCGACGAGAAGGAAAACGTGCCAACGAGAGAAGCAGAGGAGGAACCACTTGGCAGGAGGCAGGCAAACAGGCAAGCGAGCAGGAAATGTTATATCGGAATAAGAGATTTCACTTAAAGGGTTTCGCGTTTGAGTTTTGGTAGTGACAGGAAGAAGGGTGCCGTGTTCTCTCTCTCTCTCTCTCTCTCTCTCTCATTCTCTTTCTCTCTCTCTCTTGCTAATTCTCTTGCCGGAGGATTCGAAGAGTAGGCGGGTCGAATCTCGAAGAAGAAGAGAGAGAGAGAGATAGAAAGAGAGAGAGAGAGAAAGAGAAAAGCTTAGAAAAGAGAAGGATAGAGAATGAACCGATAGGACGACGATGATACAGAGAAGGAAGGAGAAAGGATGGTAGGAAAGGAAGGAAGGATCAGGTGAATCTCACTAGAGGATAAGTAAGGAATCATATTCTAGCGGGTGTCAGTCTGTTTACTTTGCTTTGGCGAATTAATTAATTCGTTCCAAGATCAGGAGGTAGCCTCGAGGGATCTTTATCTCTTGTTGAAGAAGAAGAAGAAGAAGAAGAAGAAGATGATGATGATGACGACGACGACGATGACTTCTTATCTTTCAACTTGAAAATCGTTTTGTTCTTTCTCTTGGTAATCCGATCGTTGAGGAAGGAGAGAAGAAATACGATCGAGTATTCTCTTACGAGAACGAGTGTATATCGAATAATAAGGTCAAAGTTTATAATGGACACCGGAGTAAGTAAGTAAGTAAGTAAGTAAGTAAATAAGTAATTTTAAAGACATTTGGGATAACGATCAAATATAAATAAAAGACTTGCGAGATCCCGAATAAGTGATATCTTAAGGGTAGTAGTATATTTATATATTCGTGCATGCACAACATGTATAATGTACAATATGTATGTATGTATGTATACATGTACGTACATATATGTATATACACTTACCAGTGATCGCTCGAACTTGCTCGGACGAAGCTCCCGTGGCTTTAAGTGCCTCCTCCAATTGCGTGCGCCTCTTTATCTCCAGATCTAATTGCTCCTGCAATCGCTTTCTCGCTCTTCGTTCCTTCTTCAACCGCTTTTGATAGACGACTGAAAAATATAAGATAGAGGGGGGAAAGAGAAATGAGATTAAATTAATGTTTTTACGTTTCGCTTCTCTCTCGTTTTTTCTTTTTTTTTTTTCTCCCTCTCTCTCTCTCTCTATGTGGATGCGTGTGTACGTGTACGTATACGTGTGCGTGTTTGTTTTCTTTCCTTTTTTTTCTCCTTTAACTTTTTCCCCATTTATAATATGATATATATATTCGATGAATATTCGTCAAGATCGTTTAAGATATATATATGTATTGTACGTTGGTAAAAGTTCCTCGGTTGGTGGTCAGAACCCTGGAGTGATCGGAGTCCGTCAGAATTATCACGGTGGTACCCTAACTTGCAGCAGGGGGTTTCGCACTGTGTGTGGATCGAAAAATCAAAATATAATGCGTTCGTACAAGAGATCTTTGATTGTCCTGAGTTTGGCTACCGTGCGTGCGACCGACCGGTTCGTAAATGGCATACGTATCACCGACTGACTGACTTACTTATTCAGTGAATGAAATGGGAATGGTTTAAAATCGATATTAACGTCTTAATAAACATCGTTCACCTTTATCTCATTGTATATTTCAATACGTATGAATTGCGCGTAATAGTAGTATCTAGGTCGCTCTGTTTATGTTTACGTTTTGTAAACAATTACGTACTATATCGTTTACATTATTTAACGACAAAGAGGAATGTTGTCATACAATTCCAAGAATCAAATCAGATCACGGAACATTGACTAATTGTTTTTGTTTGTCCTGTCACGATGATAAATCGACACAATTTTTCTTTTAAGCGTATATATTTTACGTGATTTATACGTTAAGTTATAAATAATATATATGTATATATGTATTAAGTATACAAGCGTAAAATCATTATTTCCCTTTTTTTTTTTTTTATCAATGCTTTCATTTCTGCCATTAAAAGATCTCTAGATAATCTTAAGAGAGATAAGATTTAATGTAGAAAATGATTGTAATTAATAATATATTAATTGTATCATTTATGACGATCTTCTAATGCGATCGTTTGTAAAGATTGAAAAATATCGAAATGCATTATTCTATGCGATAAAAATAAATAAAAGTTTAAAGATTAAAGAGAGTTAAATTTCTTCCTTATCTTCTCCTCCTCCTTCTTCTTCTTCTTGTCAACTCTAATCCTTTTTTTTTCTTTTCTTTTTTTTTTTTTTTTTTCATTCGAAGTGAGGAAGATAGATATAGAGAGATCGATCGAGTCGATCGATGCCTTTGAACCTCCACCTTTTCTTTGCTCGATTTAATTATTTTCCGTCACTGTGAACCAGGAGCAAGCTATTGTGTTCTCTCTCTCTCTCTCTCTCTCTCTCTCTCTCTCTCTATCTATCTTTCTCTCTATCTCTGTCTTTTTCGTGCAGTACGTCTCGCCATTGGCCATTTCGAGAGGCGATCTCGCGAACACTCTCCTCTTTGTTGTCGATGCCTTTATCGTTCAAGAAAAAGATATATATATATATGTATATACATATATATATATATATATATATATATAGAGAGAGAGAGAGAGAGAAAGAGAGAGAAAGAAAGAAAGAAAGAGATAGAGAAAGAGAGAGAACAGCAATAATAATACCGGACCGGTCGGTTGAGCTCCTCGAACGTCCAATGTGTCGTTTCTTGCCACGTTTTCAGTGAACGCGAGAAGAAAAATCGACGTGTCTCGTGAAAAAAACGCGATCGAGAATTCGATCTCAGGAATTCTTTTCACATCGAAAAGGAGGTGGAAGAAGAAGAAGAAGAAGAAGAAGAAGAAGTGGAAGAAGTGAAAGAAGAAGAAGTGGATGAAGAAGAAGAAGTGAATGAAGAAGAAGATTAAAAAGAAGAAACAACGAAGGGATCGCGCGTTGGATCCAAACATTCTTCGTTTCTTTAGACTGATAGAAACGACGGTGGCTTGCCGTCGCATACGCAAATCAACTTGGTAGATTACTTTCTCTCTTGCAAGATGATAGACGGTAGCACGAGTCCATGTCGCCTTAGGCAACATCCTTTACTCTCCTTCTCTCTTTTTTTTTATTATCTTCTTTTTTTTTTTCATTCCTTTTATTCTTTTTCTTTTTTCTTTTTTTCACCTCTTCCTTATTAAAGACATACTTGAGAATTTCTCTTAAATATGTATATATATATATATATATATATATATATATATATATACTTTTTATAAGCAATATTTAAATATTATACATTATAAAATATTTTTACTCTAAATAAAAAAAGATAAAAAAGTATTTCGAAGGGAGTACGAGGAAGTAATAAGAAGAGAATACGAATAAATAAAAAAAGAAAAAATAAAGAAAGGAAGAAAATATATATATAATATTATATATATATATATATAGGGGTAGCCGGCAAAAGTGGGAACCGTATCATCATGATATATCCATCGATCGGTCGAAGGCATAGGCCAGCAGGTGGGCACAGGTTGAGCGTCACTGATACGTGATTGATTCCCGGCAGACAAGGCGCAGACAACCCCTTCGGCCCCTCTACTCTCATCGTCCTCGCCGCTCCTCCCTGTTTCCCCCGTATTCTCGGCTTCTTCCGTCTCCCTTTTTCAACTATCCTTCTCCTTACTCACTTTCGTATAAAATTCTTCTAAGATGTATCTCTTTCTTCTTTCTTCTCTTCTTCTTATTTTTCTTATTCTTCTTCATCTTCTTCTTCTTTCTTTTTCTTCGTTTTTTCTTTCTTTCCTTCTCTCTCTCTCTCTCTCTCTCGCTCTTTACGTGCAACGAAAAATATAAGGGTAG
>NC_062203.1:650000-660000 GCF_912470025.1 Vespa velutina | reverse complement strand
TCTCTCTCTTTCTGTAGAGTCTTGTCGGTGAGAGTCCTCACAGTGGACTCCCCACGTCGAAGATTCACCGACACTCATGTGCTCTCTTATGTCTTTTACTTTCAACGAAAAAAAAAAGAGAGAGAGAGAGGAAGAGTGAGAAGTGTGATAAATTTTTTCTCTCCGTCTCTTTCTAATCGGTCCTCCATCCGATATCGATCTGCTTGATCTCGAATTTTGTTTTTGATTCGAAAAATAGTCGGATACTTTTTCTTTGTTTCTTCTTTTTTTGTTTCTTTTTTTTTACTTTCTCTTCTCTCTCTCTCTCTCTCTCTCTCTCTCTCTATACCATCAAGAAATATACTTACTTAAGGTCTTCGCTTTTTTCTACGGTACCTTATGATTATAATAAGTTGGATAGTTGAAGCGATATTAATTTGAAAGTGGCAAGGAAACAGGGAAAACTTTTAGAAGTGATCTACGTTTTCTTAATGAAATTAGTTAAAAGTATCTGAATGAGAAGGGCCTGAGTTCACGGCGAATGGGCAATTCGCCTTGGAGAGCTTGCCGACCGCAAACAATCAGTATCGAGAGATTGTAGGAAACGTAATAACCGAATCCAATCAGGAAACCAACAGAAACTAATATAGAACCCGTAACTGGCGCCTTACCCGGACAGTATTTAATACTAAGATATATATAGATATATATGTATATATATATATATATATATATATATATAGAGAGAGAGAGAGAGAGAGAGAGAGAAAGAGAGCCTAAGGGAATGGCAATACAATTTACATTTTCAGGCTACATCGACCATTCCCAGCATCTGGAACATTGGTTTCGTCAACTAAATGATCGGATTTTAGTATGAAAAAAGAGATTAAGTAAATAAATAAATATATAAATGAATGTATGACGATTAAATCAAATCATGAATGATATTGAACAATATTAACAATTTTTTTTTGTTTCCATATATTTCCTTTTCGTTACTATTATATTTGCCCTAATCTTTCCCCTCATCTCTCTCTCTCTCTCTCTCACTCTTTTTCTCTATCTTTATCTCTATTTATCTATCTTTCAACGAGGAGTAATAATTAAAAAAACAAAAGCCATATGGAAGAAAATGAGGCACAAAGATAAACATAAAAGACTTAGGATTAACGTAGAAGGAAACAGAGATAGAGCTCGTTCGTCGAAGCCTACCTCTGGCCGTTCCGAAATTAGCATTCGCGTAGGATGCACGGTCTAACTACTATCGACGTTGTTCCAACTATAATCGGCCGAGTGGTACGAGGTTAAGTGTAATATTATTCAGCAGACAGCTTTGTATGGATATCGGGAGCCCGTAGAGCGCAGATGCTGTTCGTTGCTGAGACTTGGAGTCGTCTGTCGACGTCGATGACGGTGGATAGTCAAGAAACCCTTTTCTAAGGGCTCAAATAACGACCCTTTTGTGATCGTTCCTATTCCTCTATGATTTCGAACAAATTGACCGAGAAACACATTTTCACATAATATACCGTTATACGCTATGCTGAATTATATCATTAACTATTGTCAATTCGAATTATTTACTTATCGTAGATATTTTTTTTTGAATGAGAAAAATAATGTACATATTTATATATAATTTCTTTTTTGCTTTTTTTTCTTTGTTTCTTTTTCTTTTTATATATATATATATATATATATATATAAAGATATCTATTCTATTTTATGATGGAAGGGACAAGAAGGTTTTCTGAGGATTTTAGCTGTTTTTCAAGAAGGAAAACCCCATAACTCTCCCTTCGTTTCTCTCTCTTTCTCTCTCTCTCTCTCTATTCACCTTCGTACAAATATCAATTTCATCGCGACAACTTTCGGCATAGCAACCCTCCGTTGTCGTTGTACCACGAAGAGACCCATATGGAAATGGAGATCGGTCATCGAAATCCAGTTTGCGAGTGGAAACATCCCGAGAGGGTCAGCCCCTCTCTCTTTCTCTCTTTCTCTCTCTCTCTCTCTCTCTCTCTCTTTCTCTCTCTCTCTTTCGTGTTTCTTCTCGAAGTGTTGGAAAGTCGAAAGCTTTTCGCTCTTTCGCGTATTATTCTTTTATCCGATCTCGTTCAAAGGCAAAATCCACTCTCCGTCGGTCGATCGACTTCTCTAGCAAAGATGTTCGAAATCCATCTTTCTCAATTTCACTCTTTCTCTCTCTCTCTCTCTCTCTCTCTCTTTCTCCCTCTTTCTATTTCTCTCTATCCATCTATCTCTTTTTCATTTTCTATCCTTCTCACGAAGAAGAACTTGCACTGGTCTGTTTCATCTCGTCGATCGTTATCCTTCTCCTAGGATAAACCAATTATTATTAACATCCGCCACGTATTTCATCGAACATAGCCGTGCTTTGTTTATCACCTATCGCGATCATTAAATAGCTGCTGAGAGAGAAAGAGAACTGAAATGTCGGTGTGGTGGTCTGGATCGATGAAATCTTCAACGGACACGTGCAACTACCATCTAATCTCTCTGTTTTCCTTTTTTTCTTTTCTTTTCTTTCCTTTTTCTTTCTTTCCCATCCCCTCTCCCCACTACACCCCCTCCCAGTCTTCATTTTTTTCTTTTCGTAAGTTTTCGACGTTATTTTTTCATAAATTAATCAATAACAAAGTTTAACGCGCTTATACAAATATTTCATGTGAAATATCACAAATAACATACATATTTTATGTATTTTACAATGCATTATCTTCTCTAAATTTCTTATTACTTCTTTCTGTCTTTATTTTTGTGCGATTTTTCTTTTTCTCTTTTTCATTCTTCGTCGTCGTTTCTTCTCTTTATCTAATGATCTTTGTACTATTAATAAAAAGAAAACAAACAAAAAAATGTTAACTCCAATACGATACGATTATTACATCGTTGAACGACGTAGAAGACCCAGAAAAGAAACTAAAACGGTGTGTAGAATTGCGATGGTTAAGTTACGCGGGAGTAAAGTAATATGAAAATATTTACTCCCCGGCTGACTGTTGGTCATTCGAGACCATGCGATCTGGTTACCTGCTTCTCTCGCATACGAACACGTAATAGCCGAATCCGGCTTTGGCCGCCTAACCGCCACGAAGCGAGTATATAACGCCGAAGAAGAAATTCGAATGAATTTACTTCATTATACTTCGAATGCATCCCGATTTGTCTCGTGATTAAAATAATTTCATTGCGACTATACACACACACACACACATATATATATATATGTTCGCGCGCTAAAATTTATAATTGATTACATGGTTGGATGTAAAAGAAAAAAAAAAAAAGAAAAAAGAACAGAAACAAAAAGGAGAAAAAAAAAGGGAAGATAATCCTTTAATAATAAAAATTCAATGAACGTGCAAAATTCTTCACGTATCTCTGATCTTTCTTTACTTTTTTCCCATTTTTCATCATTACGAATAGATATAATAAATACATTTTTACATGGGGATCGATTGATACAATAATAAAATAATAATAATCAAATTCGAAGTATCAACGTGGAATACACGTAATAAACGTGCTCTTAAAAGGTGGAAACGTTTTCTGTGCTTTTCCCTTTCTTTTTTTTTTTTTTCTTTTTTTTTTCACGAATGAAAAGAAAGAACGATGTGGTTGATCGTCGTCATAGTCGTCGTCGTAGTCGTAGTTTCTAACGCGAGAAAGGGGATCGGTATCTTTACACGTTTCTTTATCAGCGTGAAGCAGCGGCAGTTTTCGAGGGTTCCGTCTGTATGGGACGCGTGTTTTATTGCCCGAAAACCGACAGATATCAGGATTATGTGCTCCGTCACCGTGTGACTTCGTGTGACCTAACGAAAAAATCGTTAAGGGGTAGGGATTGAAAACCTTTTCTTTCCTAAGAGTGGCGATGGTGGTGGGGTGGTGACGGTGGGAGGAGGAGGAGGAGGAGGAGGGGAGGGAGGGAAGAGATTGACGCGAATATAATACGATTTTCTAAGCTGTCCTTTTTATTTCTTTCTTTCTTTTTTTTTTTTGTTTTTTTTTTTTTTTCATTTATACCACAACAATCGTTAACAAACGAAACGATTATCGATTTTCTAGGATCTTTCAAGTTTCAGTGTGAAATTCAAGATGACACGTGGAAGGAAAGAAAGAAAAAGACTAGAATCTGTGAAATGATGACAGGTGGAAGACGGCCGACCTCCCTGATGATCGTCATCTTGAACGTGTACACCACCAGGTATATATGGATATCGCGTTACACGCGTGTTCATCACGATCGATTCATCGAAAAAGACGAAATGAGTCTCTCTCTCTCTCTCTCTCTCTCTCTCTATCTCTTTATCTATCTTTTTCATTGTATATTTCCAATCAATATCTAAATATAACATGATAATAATTGTACGAATTAATTTTCATAAGCCAAATAAAATAACTATTAAGCTATGGAATCTCTCGTGTTATTTTATATTTTATGGAAGAAAAAGCTTACGTCATATATATATATATAGTTGTATTTTCGTGTAGGCTAACAAAAAATCACCATTAAACTGCCGTATGTCTCCTTGGGGATGGACCCCGCGTTTTGCTTAGCGACCATCACGCATCTAGGAAAGTCCGATGATGGTGAACGACGAAAATAGAGAAAGATAGAGAGAGAGAGAGAGAGAGAGAGAGAGAGAGAGAAGCAGAGTGAGAATAGAAAGGAAAAAAAAGATATTAAACGCACAAACACGATAAGCTAAAACACTTCTCTCTCTCTCTCTCTCTCTCTCTTTCTCTCTCTGTTACGTAGAAAAAAGAGGGTCTTTCTCGTCCCCAGTGATCGCTCTTCGACTCTTCCCCTATTTCTTTCTCTTTTTTTTTTCATCGACATTTAGGGAAAAACGTGTAGGTACGTAGGAAAAATGAAACATCATCATCGTCGTTCACGAATTCTCATCGACGTTTCTCTTGGAAAGAAAGAGAGAGAGAACAAAACTGATATCGACTCCCGGAAGTGAGCGAGAAAAAGAGAGAGAGAGAGAGAGAGAGAGAAAGAAAGAAAACAGTAGGGTGTCTGTTTTTCTGATAGAACAAGATAGAGAGAGATAGAGAGAAAGAGAGAGAAAAGGGAAAAAGTGAGTTACTCCTGGCTTTTAGTTGAATAAACATCGACACGGATATCGCATAATCTATGCACACTTCGTTCAGTATGGCCGATCGATATCAATTAAAAAGGAGGCTCGATCGAGCGACTCTATCTCGAACGATCTCTCTCTTTCTCTCATTCTCTTTCTCTCTCTTGTTCTCTCCCTATCTCTCTCTCTCTCTCTCTCTCTCTCTCTCTGTCTCTATTGCTTTCTCACTTCAATGGGCGTACTGCTACCACAACGATCGCCAGATGTTAGCCTCGCGACGACGCTTTGGACGCTTTGGAAATGCGACTTTATTTATACTTCAACGCGAGAAGAGATAACGCGCGCTGGGTGCTGCTAAAAAGCACCTCCACCCGGAAGGTCTCTCAGCGATAAACGAGACGTTTTTATGTCGTTGCCGTACGTTTCTCTCGTTCTCCTCTACTTCGTGTTAGCTTACTATGCAGAATTTTTCTTATGGCTTCGAAGAGAGAAGAAAAACAAAACAAAAAGGAGAATAAAGAATGAAAAAAAAAAAAAAAAAAAAAGAAAAGCAAAAAAGGAAAAAAAAAGGAAAAAACCTTGAAAAAAAACGAGGACATGAGCGAGTATTAATAATGGCCAAGTCAAAACAATTCCCCCTTTGCCCCTTCACCCCTGCTCTTCTTTATATCCCACCCATCCGCGTCCCCCGACCCATTCAATCCTCCCCCATCCCCTTTACGACATTATGCTATCTTATTTATTTATTCTCTCTTTTTCTTTCTTCTTCTTCTTCTATAATACTTTTCTAAGTTATACGAAGAGTGAGAGGGAGAGAGAGAGAGAGAGAGAGAGAGAGAGAGAGGTGAGATCAGAGGAATAAGATTTAGAACAAAATAATGTGTCTGACGAGTTATAAGGGAAAAATTTTGCTGTTGAAAGTGCATTTCTTTTCCTTTTTTACCTTTTTTTGTGTATATATATATACCAACTCTGTATAAAATAATGTAAAAAATTTTTGTTCCCCTCTTCCCTTTCACTCATCTACTACTTCTCCTTTCCTTTCCTCTCCTGTGTCTCCCCTCCTCTTTTCTTCTCTCCTCTTTTCTCCTTTCCTTTCCATCCCGTTTACCTTCTGCCAGAAAGCAATATCCGTTATGGCCAATAAACGCAGCCGCCTCGAAATAAGCGAGCTATCGAATGTCCTTTCGATTGTAGACGCAACCCAAAGACGTCTTTTCAAAGTATCGATGTCGATTGATGGGAGATACGATACTATAAAGATTTCTTAGTTTTATCGATTCAATTCTTCGATAGTGAACGTAACGCAAGTTGATCCAGTTATTCCGATATAAATCATTATTAAAATCTTATTAATTAATTTTTAATCGATCCTTTGAAAATTATTAATAAGAAATAAATATCATAATAAATATGTATATATATATATATATATATATTACACACATACATATATGGAGAGAGAGAGAGAGAGAGAGAGAGAGAGAAAGAAAAAGAAAAGTATTCTAGTATCGCATAAAGCAAATTGAAATCCTTTGAAGACGAGCCCATCGTAGGGTTGAAATTCCCTTTGCTGGATGTTTAATGCTGCAATCTAGGGGCGTGATAAAGTGCCAAACGAATGCCGAAAGGGAATCGTGAAGCATGAACGACAACTGGATACGCCGTTTAAACTTCCTACAATGCTGCTACAAGCCATTACATTGTATAAACAGAGAGGATTGTAGGTGGTGTATATAATACGAAGTGAGGGATCCCACGAAAACCCTTCGAGAATTGAAACGCTCGTGTGGTTACTCTCTCTCTCTCTCTCTCTCTCTCTCTCTCTCTCTCTCTCTCTCTCTGTCTGTCTGTTTATCTGTTTCCATCTCTTTCTATTTCTCAAAGATTCACGCAACCCTTCCTGTCTTCTTCGTTTTTCTTTTTTTCATTTCTTTTCTTTTTTACGAATGTCCCTTTTTTTCTTTTCTTCTTTTGAATTATACGCATTATGAAAATTCTCTTTGCCTTAAAAAGTACTTTATATCAAACGGTCAAAGTATACTTTCCTGCGTATACATCTGCGTATGGATGAGAAAAGAGAATTTTGAAGATTCACTTGTTAATTACGTCTACGTACTCGTACAAATACAATAAGACATATAGAAATTTTTCTACGCAGACGATATATAAATGAATAAGTAAATAAATAAAAACGATTGATCATTATTATCATTGTAAATAAATTTGTAATTTTATTTTCAACAATTGATCGATCCGATTTATCGATCCTAAATATTATTATCTTAACTTTAGTGAATCACTTGAAAACGTTTTTCTTCTTTTTTTTTGTTTTTTTTTTTTTTTCTTTTATATCGTCCATACAACAATCCAAAGATCTACTAAATGTTTTAAGACCCCCATAATCTCTTTCTTTATTCATCTCTCTTCCTTTCTCTTTCTTACTTTCTATCTTGAGAATGCGCTTAGCTTCTCCCATCGAGCTCATTCTCTCTCCTTTCTCTCTCTCTCTCTCTCTCTCTCTCTCTCTCTCTCTCTCTCTCTCTCTCGCTTTCTCTTTCAGTGTTGGCGGAAGAAAAGAATAACGTTCTTTGCATACTTGGATTAAAAGGCAAACAGTCCTTTGCTTCTCAGTGGAGAGGATGGGAGTATCCATATCCGTTGAAAGGAAATTTATGGGAATTAATATTGGCTCCCTTGGGACGAGAGAGGAAGAAGAGTAGGATGAAGAGGAGAAAGGGGGAGGAGGAGGAGGTAAGTAGAGGAGGTACGGTCTGTTCCAGTGTATGTCTCAGGGACTCGCGGAATGCGACTTTCGGGCACACGTGGGAGGGAACTTTAAGAATTTAATTCCTCCACTGTATATATATATATATATATATATATATATATATATATCCGTCTTACTTCATCTTCCATATTTCTCATTCCACTTTGGAAAACAAAATTTTCATTCGACTCGACGAGATCGTTCTTTGAAATAATAAAGAAAGTTAGATATAAAGAGGGAGAAAAAGAAGGAGAAGAAGAAGAAGAGAAAGAAGAAGTATAATAAAAATATTTAACGAAATAAAAATTTTTCTTTGTAAATGGTATTAAAAGATAAATCATAGATATAGATATTCGATGATAGACATTGAAACTCAGGTATAGATAAAAATAAATTTTAAGTAAAAATACATTGTATATATGTATATATACATATATATGTAAAAGATGATTAACTTAAAACGACTAACGTCATATGTTAATTTCTTTCCGCGCGTATTTAGTTGGTTCTATTATATACGCGATAAGAAAATTTGAACAGGCAAGAGCCATTCATCGTGTCGACGAAAAATTAGGCCTACCACCTCCGGTCCGACTGTATCGCCTATCTAACAAGGATTTAGAATGCTAGGTATTATCGTGGCGAAAGGTTTATAGCCTAATGGAGACGTATTTCTTCGGAAGTAGGGACGGGCTAGCCAGGGAGCCGCCCCTACGTTTCCTCCTTAGGAGGCAAGGCGCTTATTCGTGTTACCGGAAGGTGTTTGCGGGATTGACTCGTGCCACGTTCGTTGTTTCTTCTTCCTTGCTTGCTTTCTTGCTTGCTTGCTTGCTTGCTTGCTTGCTTGAGAAGACTCCGAGAGAGAGAGTGAGAGAGAGAGAGAGAAAGGGAGAGAGAGAATGAAAGAGATAGAGAGCAATAAAGTAATGGCCGGTTGTCCTCCTCCTCCTCCTCCTCGTCCTATTCCTCCTCCTTTACCTTCTCTTTTTCTCCGATATCTTAGCAAATATCATCACGGTGCTCATTTCACGTACACAATTTTTTCACGACGTTCCTTTCTTTTTTCTTTCTTCGTTCTCTTCTTTTTTCTTTTTTTTTTTTCTTTTTTTCTTTTTTTTTTTTTTTTTTTTTTTTTTTTTTAAGACAGACGATTCTAATCTTTATGATTAAATCGATCGTGTCTCTCAATGACAACAAGAACATTTGATATATTACTATCTATTACTTATCGAGTGGGTTCTTTTTTTCTTTCTTTCTCTCTCACTCTCTTTTTTCCTTTCTTTTCCTTCTCTCTCTCTCTCTCTCTCTCTCTCTCGTCCTCCTCCCTGTTCATTTACTTTATGAAAATTCTCTTTTAAGAATAGAACTGGATTAATTTGAAAAGTAGTTTAATATGTTACCATCACGAGGTTGACGATCACTGATCGTAATTACTCAGGCCGTTAGCGAGACATCCAAGCCGAGTGCCGAGTTGTATGATGGATCACGCGACTCGTATGATCAAGGAATGGGTCTTATCGTAAACGGAAAGATACCCTCCTTCTTCTCCTTCTCCTTCTCTATCTCCACCTCCACCTCCATCTCTTTCTCTTTCACCTCCCATTCTCTAACCATCGCCACTTATACATTTCCCAATTATTTTCTCAAAGTCGTTACAAAAATGACACATGCAATAACAATGCTAATAATGATGATGATGATGATGATGATGATGATGATGATGATAGTAACAACAACAATAATAATAAAATATTTGTTTGTTCGTTTGTTCAATTGAAAAATATCTTTGACCAAGTCTCTCTCTCTCTCTCTCTCTCTTTTCATCCATTTAATATCAGTTTCATCGAGTTAACTTCTAATGAAAAGGAAAGGTTCGACCGAATCGATTTCTCGAACGTGTCTTGGACTTCGTTTGGCGGTATTAAAGGGGTAGATCGTTCGGTAATTGTCGGCAAATATTGCAATTTCGAAGAAACGGGGAGAAGAAACAAGGTTGAAATGAACAGGGAGAGAGAGAGAGACAGAATGATAGAAAGAGAGAGAAAGAGCGGAGAGCAGAGAGAAACGATGGGCGACGTTAGACGATACCTACTGGTTATACTTGAGTGGAAATACATAATGCTTCGATGATTTTCTTCGA
>NC_062203.1:617500-647500 GCF_912470025.1 Vespa velutina | reverse complement strand
TTCTCAAATTAGACAAATAAGAAAATCGGTTGATTCTTCTTTTGTTTTCCCCTTTACTTTTTTTTTCCTATTTCTTTTTTCTTTTTTTTTTTTTTTTTTCTTGACAATTACTCAAAATCTTTCCGAGTAAAATGTACTTCTTTTTTTTTTTTAATTCTTTTTCAAGGCGATTGTATTCAAAACGATCTCGTGTCTTTTTCCATTTCATTTTTCTATATTTTTATTTTTCTTTTCTTCTTCTTTATCTTCTTTCAAATAAAATAAGATGACTTAGAAAAATTGTCATTTGGAAATATAAAGAGATACATTTGGGAGGGTTTGAGAAAAGGAAAGAAACGAAAAGATAAATAGCAAAAAGAGAAAAAGAAGAAAGAAAAAGAAGAAGAAGATTCGAGGACTCATCCACAGGGAGCTAAGCTTTCTTTACGTTTCTCCTCGTCTCACCGGAATCAACGTAAAACTTGAAGACGAGGACGTTTTAACGAGTGAACGGTAAATCTTACGATCGAATTATTACCAAGAGATCCACGATTCGCCGTCCGATCGTAAAAGTTTTCGCGACGGACGCAACAAAGAAACACGAATACCCGAATATGGGTATTCTTCGTTAAAAAGGGTCTCGCCGAAACGGGAATATCCTATCTTTCTTTCTATCTAACCGCAGAATAAGAAAGAGAGAGAGAGAGAGAGAGAGAGAGAGAGAAAGAGAACTTCGTCGTCCTGTAGAAAATTGATTTTTACAATTTATCGACGCGTAGCTACCGTTTTCGCCATTTCTCTCTCTATCTCTCTCTCTCTGTCTCTCTCTTTCTTGTATAAAAAGGACAAGTTTACGAGACGAGTTTGTATCCGAAAGCACCTACGACCGGTTAATTGGGAAGACCGCTTGCCTAATCACGAGTGCCACGAGAGGAAAGAGAGTTTGTTCTTTGTTCCATGCGAGTGCCCTCTACTCCCCCACCATTTACTCTTTTCACTCCTCTAACGGCGTATCTCTATCACGGGGTTTCTTCTTTCGACCCTTCTTCTTCTTCTTCTTCTTCTTCTTCTTTTCCTTCTTCTTCTTCTTCTTTTCTGTCGGCACTCTTTGTGCCCACTTTAATGTCCTCCAACCCTCTCTCTCTTTCCTCTACACTCTATCCATTCTCCTTTAGTAATCTAAATATATACTATACATTGTACATAGATCTTTTATATATCGACGGGAACGATGATGATGACGAGGATGACGATGACAACGATGGAAAAGTGATTTCAACGCGTAACATACCATCGATACTTACGTACACACACACAAATATATATATATATATATATATACTAATATATATACTCTTCTTTATTTTCTCTATGGCAGCCTTTTCACTTGTTCAAACCGATAAAGATCTCAAAGAAAGGGTACCATAAGCGATATGGAATTTTGCATTCGATCGGCCGATCATCAACGACATATATATATATATATATATATATATATATATATATATATATATACACATATATACGGTTGAATGTTGCAGACGACGAACGTCGAGCAACGCAATGCGCCAGTCGCAGTTGGGTCGAGATAATTAGGTTTGAGTGCACTCTGGCCGCCGCAGTCGGTAACTCAGTTATCAGTGGACACCCCGCGTACAATGGCTATCACAACGGCATCAAACATAACGCATCAATTAACGTGAACAATAAGCGAGCCGTGAGAGCGAGGAAGGGTGGGTGGTGGCGCGGAGTGTCGGCCGAGTGCGAACGCCGAGATCCTAGCCCTTCCCAAATCACCCTCTCTATCTCTCTCTCTCTCTCTCTCTCTCTCTCTCTCTCTTTCTCCCTTTAACTATATATCCTCTATGCTATGGTTACTCTTCCTATTGCTCTCGTTTACCGTTCGGATGTTTCAATTCATTTTAATCGTGATTAAACATACATATATACATACATACGTACATATATACATATATACATACGTTCCTTTGATTCTGTTCAGTCGAATTTATATAAATACGAGATATTTCATCGTTTCTATATTGTCATATATAATGTTACATATTTACTTTTATAAAGAAACATGCCCGTTTGTCTTTAAACTTACATTTTATATAAAATTTCGAGATAATTTATCCTTCGATATTTAGTTTTATCAATGATACATCGTATTTACGCCTAAGATAAATTTCCAAACGAAGATGATCGAAGAATTACTAAATATTTCGAGAATGAAAGAAGGGAGCGGGGGAAATTAAGCCGATTAAGTTAACGCTAGTTCTCGAATCTTTCACCCTTATCGATTGTCGGTGTCTTTCGTCGTTTCGAAAGGGATCCTTCTCCCTCTCCCCCTTCCCTCCCCCCCCCCCCTCACAAACGATAAGTCTTTAGAACGTTCGGCCATAGTAAAGGAAACGCATTTCTCTCCTTGAAACTCATAGGTACATACATTGAATTAGTAATACCCTTGGTCTTAGAGCCGAAGGGACTTGTAAGCTGTAATTGCATTAATCGCAGTGATATTTTGGGCTCAGGTGGCTTCGCGCCCGCTACGGCTCGTTAATAGCTACCATTATCGTTCTCACTCCAGAATGCTGGACGAACAACTACTATGTTACACTACTTACTAAAACCATTCTACAGGAAACTCTCCACCTGTCTCGAACTTTCTACTAGAGTATTTCGAAAATCGCTTTCGAGTTTCTACCTTGTCATATGTATATACATATATATATATATATATCTGTATGTATCTATGTATGTATGCATACACATATCTACGTTTTCTTCTGTTTAATTTAAATTCAAATATTCGTCGAAACGTCGATAGATATGGAATAATAAGAAAGTCAAATAATATCGATCGATACGAAGATAATTCGCGATTTACGAAGGAAAAAAATAAGACGCGCTGGAGGGGGGGGGTGGAGGGAAAGGGGAAAGCTATACGGGAAAAGAGAGAAAAACGATAGAAAAAGAAAAATCCATTGAAGTAAAGAAAATGTTTGAATGAAAGACATTTACCAAATTGAAGAGATGGATCCTATATTTATATAAGAAAATCCAAAAAAAAATATACGATTATTATCTCGTCGTTGATCCAGACGAGATGTATCCAGTCGGTATGAGAAACAGCGAGGTAGAAGAGAAGAGAAGAGAAGAGAACAGACGAGATGAGAGGAGAAGAGAAGAGAAGAGAAGAGAAGAGAAGAGAAGAGAAGAGAAGAGAAGAGATGATAGTAGGAAGGGTAGTGGAAGAGGAGAAAGGAGGAGAACGATGGCGATGGAGAGAGGTCGAGTTTAGGGGGTTGGGGTGAGGACGAAACATTAATCTCTCGCGGTGGCAATATCGGGACGATGATATTCGAGGCACGAGTATTATACGAGGCGGTGTCATTAGTTCGCGGCGTGTGCGTGTGGCCAGGTCCAAAGAGTGAAAGAGAGAGAGAGAGAGAGAGAGAGAGGGAGAGAGGGAGAGAGGGAGAGAGTCAGAGTGAGAGAGAGATAAGCGTTGGTCCATGCAAGGGAAGGTGAATGTACGAGTCCCTCTCTCTCTCTCTCTCACTCTCTCTCATTCTATCTATCTCTTTCTTTCCCTTTCTCTCTCTTTCTCTTTCTCTCTCTCGCTCTCCTCTCTCTCTCTCTCTCTCTCTCTCTCACTCTTGTGCTCGTATTGGACGGTAGTATCGATATGCAGGAGCGTGATAATCGATTGCCGCATTCCTCGAGATGGAGCGACGCTGGTGCACGCTTTGAATACGAGCCAGAGGGCCCTTCCTCGTACAGGACGCATACGAAACGCTTTTGGATCCTTCTTCTCTCTTTTTCTCTTTATCTCTCTCTCTCTCTTTCTCTTTCTCTTTCTCTCTCTCTCTCTCTCTCTCTCTCTCTCTCTCCCTCTCCTTTCGTCTCTTTCTACCTTGATAAAGTCGCTTTTTCACTTGGCGAATTCGTCACGAGAGACGAATCGATTCGATCACCTGTCTCTCATCTTTATAGATCGGACTTAAAGATTGCTGCTGATCTTTTTTCTTTTTCTCTTTTTTTTTCTTTTCTTTTTTTTTTTTTTTTGTTCTTCCGTTTCTTTTTCTTCCTCTCTTTTCTCTCTTATCACGATCAAGTCTTCGGGATCTTTCATTCGACGTAAAATAAAACAGAAAAACAAAAAATAAAAAAAGAAAAAAAAGAAAAGGGAGAATACTGGTCTACCAACTTGGTCCTTACATTATTATGTTTTTTTTTTTATCTTTGTTCTTTTTTTTTTCTTCTTTTTCTCTTCCTTTGTAAGAAATAATTAAACGTATCGAAGTTTCGAGATTATTAATATATATACATACATATATATATATATATATATATATATATGCAGTTATTCCAAAGGTTTTATTTATCAAACATGCGTCGTTCGTGAGATCGTTCCAGTCATCGATCTAATTCCTCGTTTAAGGATAGACCGAGACTTAATAGGAAAGGGTTAAGATTCGAGAAGACGTTAGGGCACTTTCCAGAACCCTTTACTTCCTATCGGTAGTAGTAGTGTTTGGCGGTTGCGGTTAGCGTAATTACGGAGAAGGACCCCCCTGGCTCGTGCTCTTCTCTTCTCAAAACCGCGAACGTCTTAGATCCACCGTCTTCAACGTTCTCTCCCTTTTCCTATCCTCGCGATCTTTACTCTACCCATCCTAACGTCTATCTTAACGTATAAATTATCTAATCGCCGTGGCATTTGATCCTGACCGAATATGAAATTTCTCAAATGAATTCTCTTGAACGTGCTTTTTTGAGAGATGAAAAAAACAAACGGAAAAGAAAAAAAAGAAAAGAAAAGAAATAAAATCGTCGCTACCTTCTCTTCTTCCTTTTTCTTTTCTTTTTCTTTTTTCTCCCCCAAAAATACAGATTATCGTAACTTTCGATGATATTGTCGAACGTTTTAAAACAAAACAAAATGAAAAATATGGAGAAAAAAGAGGAAAATAAATAAAAAAATGAGAGAGATAGATAGAGAGAGAGAGAGAGAGAGAGAGAGAGATAGTTAGGATCGTTCAATAACGAGGCGTCGCACCATCATCGTCATCGAGTTCGCGCGTTCTCTCCCCATCAGGCTCTATTAGAACGACGATCGTGACAATCGGTCCAATGATTACAGCCGAAACATAATCGTTAACGCGTACGACCCATTAATGACTATGGACCATTCTCGATGCCAAATTGGTAATGGCGAATGGGCTCGAGGCAACGCACCAACCATGGCTGACGGCGCGGTGCCCTTGATGAACGTATTTGCAGGACAACCCTTAATTCCCTTTATGACAAATCAAAATTTAAGGATATAGCAAGCGTTATATGCTTTAACCATACACGATCATTGCCGAATGTCAAGAGATAATTTATCCCCATTTTCGATGATCTATGATAATGATCTAACGAATTAATAATATCACCCTTTTCCATCGATCGTCTATGATCCGCTCGTTCGAATAAAATTTTATTGTAAATAACGATTGTTTATTTTCTCATTTCATAGGAATTCATTGCCTTTAAGAATATTTTTATATAAATATGTCAGAGTTGATTGACAAGTAATATTTATTTTTATTGCATCAATATAATACCTAATATTATAAATTTATTTCTAAGATAATAATACATTATTAATATATATATATATATATATTATTATGGAATAAATACCTTGGTTCATAATAAGAATTATTATATAATCGATGGTATTATATCGATCTGAAATTTTAATTAATCTAATATTTTACATACTTTAAATTTAATTATCGAATACTGTACGAATACCTTTTCTTAACTTATAGGCTTGAATCGAAGGAAACCCCCCTTTGAAGTTTGAATCGTATCGTCTTATTATTTCGTGCAATAGGGTTACAAACGGGCCTAGGAAAGAGGGAGGGAGAATGGTACGCGAAGAAGGAGAAGGAAAAGGAGGAGTAGAAGTCGAAGAAGGTAAGAGGGGATCTTTTATCGTACTCGTTGATACTTGGACTTGGTTCTTCCGTTAGTACGACATAATTTATGAGATTCTCCGTCTGTCCGTGTGGCTTTTCCTCGCAATGTTATAATTGGAAATATGCTTACGACCGTAATTCCGAGTAGAAAAGGGAGAGAGAAGGGTGAGCACGTTTACTGCCAATAAGGGACGCATGCATAATAGAAAGCCTGTAGCAGAGATGGTGTACTCGGCTGGCCGACAGTAGGACTTACAACGGGAATGCTACTTTACGAGGACTCGTATTACGAGGGTCCTGCGATCTGCCTTGTCTTTTCGTATACGCGTGTCCCATTCTAAATCGAACTTATGTGTGTAACAAAATGACAGAGAGAGAGAGAGAGAGAGAGAGAGAGAAAATGACAAAGAACTAATATTTCTACGCATAAGCGAATCATTATTTCCTCTATATAGATATTACTCTTATCGATAGACAAGATTAGTTTGAATGTAAGTTATTTATAAGGGTGTACTATTCGAAACAAATCGATACCATTGATAATATTAATCACAATATAACCATATGTAATTATTATCTGACGATTTATTTTCAAATGATTAGAACTTCTATGCATATATATATATATATATATATATATATGTATATATACATACACCTACGTAAGTGTCAATATGTGTTATACCAAATAAGAAACAATATATCGTAGGTTGTGTAGGGTTCCGAGTTCCATGTGAAAAAGGGGTAGGAAAATGAAAAATAGTTTGCACGGTGTCGTCACTCGAGTATAGGGTGACACCATGAGTAATTATGGGTTGCTTGTTACGCATCGTCCGCGTTTTATTTATTTACACGTTCCACCGTGTAATTTTCGTATAATTCGTGGTTCCGTTCGTAGGGTGTAACGTGATCTTTAAATAGCGGTTTACGAATACCTCGACACAGGGTATAGTTCTTCACTGCTTTTATCTTTGATTTCTATTTATCGTTAAAATCAAAAATGATTAGATTTTTTCTAATAATTTCGATATATATTATTTAGAAAAAAGAGCAAATGAAACACACGATTTTCTTCTTTACATTTAAAAAATACGATCGTGAATTCCACACCATGGAACTATCTTCTAAGACGCTTAGAATTCCTATGGTTGTTGCCTCCAGCCATGTTAACATATACAAGACACACAAATCCACACACATGAATGTTTCTACCTGCTATTGGTAGACCGAAAGATTAAGCACGAAGCAAAGACGATAGTCCTGTTCGTAGGTAGTGAAGCTAAAACATCTATGATATACTATATATATATATACCTAGATAAATACATACACATACACACATATATATATACATATATACAGGAACGCTCCTAAGTAATTCGCGCAATTTCATCTAAATTCCGTAACGACGAAATTTCTCGCGTCGCCTCTCGTAGGCAGAACATGTTTGCTCTTGTAAACCTTCTTGTACGAATGTTGTGTTATGAACGAGTTCATGTATAGTTATACGAAGTATATATATATATATATATATATATATATATATATATATATATATATATGTATGTATGTATATATATATGTATGTATGTATTTGTAACAGTGGAAGAAAGAGAGAGAGAGAGAGAACAACCAACCTTCTCTGTCTTTGTCTCTCTCTCTTTCTCACATTCTCTTTCTCTCTCATGGTATTGCTTCTTACTCGTTATTCGATTATTATAGTTCGCTTGCTATAGTATTTCCATGAAATACGATTAGGTCGTTGATACACACCGATTCACTCTCTCTCTCTCTCTCTCTCTCTCTCTCTTTCTCTACATATATATATATATGTGTGTGTGTGTATGTGTGTGTGTGTGTGTGTGTGTGTGTGTATCTCTCTTTCTCTATCTCTCTATCCATCTCTCTCACTCTCATTCTCTTTTCTCTTCGAACTCCTTTCCGGCACGACGCCGGTTCAACTACCATGCTGTTGGCACTCATGGCATTCTAAACATTTTACTCGGAAAGCTGGCGAACATTAAAATGCCATTGTATGCTCATATGCAGCTCTGGCTTACGACATACATACGTACATATGGTTTATCTTATAACGTGTAAATATATTATATACGTGAGCCAAACAAAAATGATGGATTTATTAAAACGATTTAGTAACGACACCGATGATTTTATAATTACTAAAACATTTCTCTATCGTATTTCAATGTATAAAATTAAATGGAAAATCTTTTCCTTTTTTTTTTTATCTTTTTTATTTCTTTACTTATTTTTCTTTCTTTTTCTTCTCTTTCTTTTTCATTTTTTTCTTTCTTCTCCACGGCGGCGGGGTTCTTTCGTGCTTACGTAGAATACGTTAACGAGATTGTTTTTCTAAGTGAAAAGAGAAACGAAGTGCAAAATTTCCATGAGCTTTTCTTCCCCCTTTCTCTCTCTCTCTCTCTCTCTCTCTCTCTCTCTCTCTGTCTCTCCAAGTTTTTTCTAATAATAAACAAGATCTTTGGTACTGCTATTATTTACTAATACTACTAAATATTATTAAATATATGGTAATACTATTAAATATGCATAATATGACGTATGTACGTGACACATTGAAAAATATCGATATTTATTTTCTTATGAAACCCCATCGTTATTATTATAACAATTACTTCGATCACATTAAACACAACTTCCGAAGGATACAACAAACAATCTTCTCTCTCTCTCTCTCTCTCTCTCTCTCTCTCTCTCTCTCTGTCATTCTTTTTTTTCCTTTCTTCTCCATCTTCTTCTTATTATTATTCTTTTTTAAATTATCCGCACCATAAAGAAAATAATCCATCGTCAGAGCTATTTTTTCCAGTGAAGCTGAAGCGTCGTTCGCGTAAATAAGCCCTTTACGTTTTATTCCTTTCTTCCTATCGTCGTCGCCGTTATCGTCGACGTTGTCGACGTCGACGACGAAGAAGAGTAGGAGGAGTAGGAGGAGATGGCAGAGGAGGCGGAGGAGGAGGCGGAGGAGGAGGTGGAGAGTTTTCTCTCGACTCGCAGAATATTCTTTCCGTTCGGCTGGCAGAAACATTACACGCATCGCGTATACTTGCCCAGGTAACCGAGAAATTCACCCTTCCGGCGTGGTAAGTCTGACTCGAATTCATTAGCATCGCCGTGGAACCTTCCACACCATCCCTGTCTCTCTCACTCTCTCTCTCTCTCTCTCTCTCTTTCTCTCTCTATCGAGAGCAAAGCTGTTCAATGCGAGAATAATTCTCGTAGTGTATCATATCGATAGCACGCTCCACTTATCAGCTGATGACGTTAATCCGTCGGAAGGATAATGCTTAAAGCGACGATTCTTATATGAGAAAGAGTGAGACAGAGACAGAGAGAGAGAGAGAGAGAGAGAGAATGTTGGAACGCGGCCCTTTGAGCGCTCGCGATCCGCGTTTACTTCTTTAGTGAAAGAAAGAGAGAGAGAGAGAGAGAGAGAGAGAGAGAGAGAGAGAGAGAGAGAGAGAGAGAGAGAGAGTGAGAGAGAGAGGCTTTGCGATCAGTGATCATCCGTGACGCGAGGTGCCGTGCAAGCTGGTGAACGAGGCGTGCATTAATGCCTCCTGCGTCTATTTTTACGTAAGGGGTTGTACGAGCACACACTTATACATAGAGAAAGGCTCGCCGTCGCCACACGAAGACAGAGACAGAGAGATAGATACGGAGACGGAGACAAAGAGAGAGAGAGAGAGAGAGAACGATCGGCGCATCAGCCCATTAACAATTATATTACGGAAGCTCAAACTGTTACGCGCGATTGAATTCATACGCGTTTAGTATATACATATGCGTGTGCGTGCATGTGTGCGGATATATCGTTGAGGGACGATTGGTCGGCGAACAAGAAAAAAAAGAAAGAAAGAAAAAAAAATGAACAACAAAAAAAAGGCGCGCGCGTTATTTTTTTTCTTTTCTTTTTTTTTCGAATCCGAAGAACAATCACGAGATCATTTTTTGTAATGTTATATTATTAATGTATGGTTATATCGATTATAATGTATATTAATTTAACGTTATTATATACATTTGTATTGTTCAATATATTGTTTTATATACACGAGTAAGAGAAAAAATGAAATATATTTTTACATTCCTGTTTCTTATCTTTTTTCTTCTTCTTTTCTATTTTCTTTTTTTCGAGACGTTTTTCCTAGGTCAGCCAGAGGTGTATACGTACAGCGATGGGTGGGGTGGGTGGTAGGGTAGCAGGACAAGGGGGTGGGACAGGGCGGGCCCTACGAAACGCGCGTCGTAATTGCGAGGTCATTAAAGCTTCAGGCCAGTCCTGGCTTTCATCTCTCGCAGTTATTAACAAAGTTCAGGCTCTTTCGCTTTTCCCGTCGCTGTTACTGAAAGACGGTAAGGGAGTTGGAGTAGCAGTAGCAGCGGACAGCTTCGGTTACCCTTTGGTCGCGTCGTAACAGTGCCTGTGATTTAATTCTTTTCTACGTACGCAAGAGAAAGACAGAGACATAAAGAGAGAGAGAGAGAGAGAGAGAGAGAGAGAGAGAGAGAGAGAGAGAGAAATAGCGAGCAAGAGAGAGAAAACAGTGTCATATTCACAGGGCGTGCAAAAGAGAGAGGGTCAAGCAAGTGAGCGAATTCAACTCGAGGGGTTGGGTGAGTTAGTGGGTGGTGCTTGCTAACTCGGAAGAGAGAAACAGAGACGCCAGCGAGTGAGTGACGAAAGGGTAGGGAAAGGGAAGTGGTCCTGAGCGAGGAGGGCGAGTAGTCTAGGCGAGACTTAATTAAACAGCGGCCAAAGCCGGGCTAGTTCACAAAGTGACCGCGGCACCTACAGCAGCAACCCCCTTCCCTACTACCACCCGTCCCGCCCTTGTGTAACAGCCACCATCCTCGGAGCTACCGTTGCCCCGTTGCCGTTGCTGTTGCTTCTGGACGATGTAGTCGTTCTTGGAACATAATACCTATTGGCTACCCTCTTCCAAGTGAAAACGACCGGAGAACACGCTCATTGATCAATCGTATTACACGAATTCTTCCTTGCTTACTCTTCGCTTCATTGACATTCAATACTGCCTACTACTTGTTTGTCTTTTCCTTTCTTTCTCCTCCGCCCCCTACCCCTCCTCACTTCTCTTCCTCTTTCTCTTCTTTATTTTTTCTCTCTTTCTTTCTTCAACCCCTTCCTTTACTTACCTCCAATCATCCAGAGTAATTAATTTGTCGTCGTACGAAGACCTTGAACACGATTTGAAAATCATATGGAAAAGGCTCGGATATGAATGAGTAGTTGCAAAGAAGAAGAAGAAAAAAAAAAAGAAAAAGAAGAAAGAAAAAAGAAGAAAAAAGAAACATGATAAAAAACAAAGATTTACTCACGACACTGTGGGATAGACATTTTTACCTTACTATCTCGATATAACGCAATATCCCGTAGCGTCTCTTACCGATCGGTAACATCAGTAGTAACAACGGCTACGGCTACGGCTACGACTACGGCACCAACAACGGCAGCAGCAACAGAAAAGCTGCTGCTGCAGTAACACATCAACGCCGAGCGAGCGTTCTTTTTATCTCAAAGCCGTATCCCTTTTGCGCTTCCTCTGTATTCCTCAATTTCCAATGAGTCGGAATACGACATGAAACGCTAAACTGCCACAAAGGGGGTAAGCCCCGACGAACCCTTTGCCCGTTCTCTCTCACTCCCTCTCCTTCCCTCTTCACCGTTGTTTTTCTCTTCGTGAGCGGGGAAAGGGCGAGAGGGTTAAGGGAGAAGGGAGGAGGAGGCGAGAGATTGTAGTAAAAGCTGTCTCTCTCTCTCTCTCTCTATCTCTCTTTTTCTTTCTCTCTCTCTCTCTCTCTCTCTCTCTCTCTCGCTCTCTTTCTCCTCATCCTCACCTTCGTTCTTTTTCTCTTCTTTGTCTCTCTTCTCGTTTCTACTTTCCAGAGAGCTTTCTCAACGTCATCGTTGAGAAGAGAATTTTGTTATAAAAATTGTCGGCGAAAACGGAAGCTCCGATGTAATTGATGGGAATAGAAAAAGAAAAAAGAAAAAAGAAAAAAGAGAAAAAGAAAAAGGAAAAGAAATATATTCAAACAATCATCTTCCTTTGAATACCTCTAACCAATCAATCTAATCGATCTAAGGTTTTCGAATTTGTATGATTTTTCTTCTTTTTTTTCTTTTGTTCGTTCTTTTTTTTGCATCGATCATGTGCACCTTAATCTCGTTGTTTAAAAGAATTTTATTTTGCCACTTTTAATTACAAATGATCTTTATTATAATCTAGCAAAGAAAAGTATCGAATGAAGGAGAAGATAGAATTTAATGAATCGGAAAAGAATTGTCAGACCAAGAGGAATATTTCTTGTACAAAGAGTATCTTCTCTCCCTCTCTCTCTCTCTCTCTCTCTTTTTCTCTCTCTTTTGGTTCCTCCGGAATCATGTTCTTTCTCTTATACGAAATTGAGGGTGACGGTCATTGGCACGTTTCGATGTGTATATTACCTGAAGAGGAGTTATGTTAGAGGGATTGAGAAGAAGTGTTTGGCCTAGTCGAAGAGAAGGATGAGGAGAATGAAGAGAATAAGGAGGAGGAGGAGGAGGAGGTGTTGGTTGGTCGGCAAGAGGGTGGCAACGATATACTGTTCACTTCAAAGTGAATCGTTGGTTGTTACGCACGAGGGCATCGCCGACACCGTCGTGAACTCTTTTGAGAATTAGCCTTTCGTTGGCTCGAGGACGAGCCGACACTTTCTCTCTCTCTCTCTCTCTCTCTCTCTATCTATCTTTCTCGTGGTTAATGAATCTCTCTCTCTCTCTCTCTCTCTCTCTCTCTTTCTCTCTCCCTCCCTTTCTAGGATGGTTCAGAGTTTACAGCTTCACGAGACGGTCTTTGAGGATGACCACGGTTAGATTTTGGATGATTTCGGTGTAAAATACGCATGATATGTTCTAGGATAGATCAATCTAATCATATCCTTTCGAAGAGAAAAAGGTATCTCTAAGATATTTCGCTTAATATGATTTTTTATTTTATTTTATTTTATTTTATTTTATTTTATTTTATTTTATTTTATTTCATTTCTTTTCTTCTTTTCTCTTTTCGATTTATCAAAGAGTAGATGTAGAAGTGGTGATTTGTGTTAGATGAGGAATTGGGGATAGATGAGAACTGTGAAAATTCAGGGACGAAGTGTGAAAGAGAGAGAGAGAGAGAGAGAGAGAGAGAGTATGGTTAGTCGTCCTCGAGTATAGAGGGTTCTCGAAACGCAGCAAATTCCCTCGGGTCCCAATTACACCGACACCCGATCCTGGCATTACGGGCAAGCTAATTCGAAGGGTGAGTATATGTATAAATCTCGCACGGTTAATTGTGCCATTTCGAATCCGTTTGTCGGGAATCGTGCGTGGCTCCTCGCGAGAAAGTGAAATTTCAAGATATTTGAGAAGTGAATGATATTACAGAAAAAGAAAAAGAAAAGAAAAAAAAGAAAAAGAAAGAGAGAAAGAATAATAATAATAATAAACATAAAGAAAATAAAAGAAGTAAACAAAAAAGAGAAAAGAAATACTTTCGATTTTGCGTTATCGTTTGGTGTTCTACGCTTTGTGAGATTAATCGGTGTGCATATAATTTTTCTTTGAAGGTAAAAAAGATTGTAAAAGAGAAAAAGAGAGAGGTAGAGGGAGAGGAAAGGGAAAGCTTCCAGAAAGGGGTGTTTCTTTCGACGCGTCTTGCAACAAACGGTTCGGCTAATTACAGGGAGGCCACAGCTTCGTGTAAAGCAACGGCAAAGGCAGCTGTCGGTTCACGAGCTTCCGCGGTTCTCGGCCTTTAACACGTGTGTATATATATATATATATATGTATATAATATATGTATATAATGTCTGTATATATATAAATATATATGTATATATGTATGTATGTCGAGAAGCTTCTTGCTTACGAGAATTTAGAATTCTCGTGTCGTTGTCGTCATCGTCGTAATCGTTGTCGTCGTCCATTCGACAACTACCACTACCGAAATGGCAGCCAGAATATCCGCTTGGAGATCAGAACCAGAAGCTTGCTCGAACATAACGTTTTATTTGTTTTTACACACACTCTCTCTCTCTCTCTCTCTCCTTCTCTCTCTCTCTCTCTCTCTCTCTCTCTCTCTCTCTCTCTCTCTCTCTCCTAAACTGTGATCTCTTCGTCTCATGCTTATACTTATAATAATAATACTAACATTAACGTTGTCAGCTAACTAACCGTGAGCTGAAAAGTAACACTGTTCCGACATTGGATCGTACATTTTTTCTTTCTTTTTTTTCTTTTCCCTTTCCTTTTCCGCTCCTTTTTCCTTCTCCTCTTCATCCTCATTTTAAATACTATTAATTGATCCAACGAAGAAATGAAAGGGACTTTCGTTAATCGATAAAATAATATACACTGAAGGATCTCTAAATTTCTTTCGTCGGTTTTATCCAACAAAAGCAAAAAAGAAAATGAAGAAGAAGAAGAAGAAGAAAAAAAAAAAGAAAAATAAGAGAAGAAAAGGAACAATGAGAGTTACAAATAATTAATTAAAAGTTTCGACAAAAATAACCTGTTCTCTTATTAAACGACAAGAAAGGTCATCTTATTGTTTTATTCGTAAGACATGGTTCATCATCCCTCTTCTGCCCCCTCTTCCATCCTTGGCAGGACTCTAACACGATAGGGAAAAGACCGACGACTGCTACCTAACCCCTGCCAAGATAATACGAGAACATTCAACTCCCTCTTTCACCCTTTCCCTTCCTCCCTTTATCTCCATCCCCCTCTAACCTCCCACCCTTCCTCCGACACCTCATCTCCTCACTCTTACCAACCCTCTTTTCCACCCTATGGTAGCTCTCAACGGGCGGTCGAGAAGATTTCAACCTTTAGCGAAATGCCAAGCTCGCCTCTAAACGGGCTAATAACGTTGCTCCCTTTCTTTATGCTATATATATGTTATATAGGTAATACCTTGTTCGACTCTTTCTCTCTCTCTCTCTCTCTCTCTCTCTCTCTCTCTCTCTCTGTCTATCTATCTATCTATCTAATTTATCTATCTCTTTCCATCCTACTGATTATTATCTTGAAAAACTAGACTGAAAGAAAAGACTCAACGTCGATGCCAAGATAATCATTCAAGAAAAGTATAGAAACCAATCGATATTTAAAATAAATCCAAAAGATAGAAAGAAAAATCTATCCAAACAAATAAAATAGTATAATTTATTGATAAAGAATAATGAAAAAATAAATAAAATTATTACATTTCGAAGTCTGTACTTCTTCATTTATCCGGTGAAATGAAAACAATTTCGTTTGAAAGAAAATTGATTATATACATACGTATGTACGTACATGTATGAAAGCATACGCTTATTTATACATGTGTATATGTAAATACGTCGATATATAGGTAAGTACTTAGGTGGTACCAATATATACATATGTATATATATATATATATATATTGTTATATTGTTTTCGACTAATAGTAATTTCTCGTCATCACACGTGCTCGCGCACATGTTCACGAGGATGATGGGTGTGGTAGAGTTCGCGAAGGAAAGAGAAACGCTTGTAGGAACGCCCTCGTTAAACCCAGACATATGCTATAGATTGACACGGTATCTCTTACAAGACGGTCATTAGTCGAATGAGCAAAGGTCTTACGAAGTACCTGCGTAAATATCCGTGGGACTGGCCGGTCATCAATCATCTTGGAGAATCGTATGAACGAACGAACGAACGAACGAACGAACGAACGAATGAACGAACTTGCAAAGGCTCGCCTCTTTATCTTATTTTCTTTTTCATTTTTTCCTTTTTTTTGTTTTTTTTTCTCTTTTTCTCTTCTCTTTTTTATCTTTTATTTTTCCTCTTAGACACGTACGGAAGGACAAAAGCAAATTACTTTTTTTCGGACATTAATTCTCTTATATTTTCATCGTACCTTCATTGGGATCAAAAAAATTTACAAAAAATATGATACTTGATAAATCGAGGCGTATGTATATATATGTATATATATATATATATATTTTTTTTTGTTTACTTTCTTTCTAAAAATTCTACCATCAAGATCAGTCAAAATTATCTCGCGTTAATTATTTGAAATAAATAAAAGAATGTTCGAAGGTATCATGTATTTTCTTCGAAGAAAGTCTATTCGGTTACGTTTAGAATCAAAGAAGAACGTCATAGAAGATAAAGGTTGCCGATAGGTGATACGAAGGGAGAGAATATTTCCTATATTTGCGATATCATAAGGTACGGTGGTGTCAAGGGGGATGGAATGGGAAACGAGGTGTAGGGGATGGTATGATGGTCTCGCCTCATGGTTGGAAGGGTCGTATGCGAGAAAAAGAGAGAGAGAGAGAGAGAAAGAGAGAGAGAAAAAAAGAGAAAGAGAGATGGAGGAAAGAGAATAGTAGTGGGTTTGGTCGGCTATTCCGTGAGACTGTCTGTCATATTCATGTATTGACACTGAGCTGGTTGACTAATGGACTGCTGTTGTCGCAGTCTCGTGTTACCGCGAGCGTCCGGCCCTGCCAAGTCGTTTTTCCTGCGAATCGAGAGAAAGCGAAGCTACGAATGACGAGAATGTCATGTATATATACATACATACATATATATATGCTTATATGTATAGGGTGATTCAATAACTATTGCCAAATGAAATGACTTTTTATTATCTTAAACGAAGAAACGTTTAAGTTCATCCAAAAGAAAGATGCAATTAATGACCAATGAAAGAATTTCTTCTGTATATATATATATATATATATATATATATAAACACATATATATATATGTATGTATGTGTATTTTTTTTTATTTTGAATTGTTTATACGATTTCATAGAGAACATATCAATCGTCTTTCCTAGAAGAGATTATATTCCGAAGGAATTATACGAACATGACAATAGTCATTGACTCACCCTGTAGACACGCGCGCGTGTCTACTCGTCTCTCTTTCTCTCTCTCTTTTTTTTTTCTTTTTCTCTTTTTCCTTTTTTCATTTTTCGTTCACTTCCCGGCATACCTACCAACGAATATATTTTTCATGGGAGAAAACAATGGCTACCGGTGTGTGATTTTTTTATTCGCCGATAAAATTCATTCCTTGATATAACGGGTTGATCCACTTAAAAAACGTCAGGACGCACAACAAAGGATCTCTAAATGTCCTCCTCTCCTCGCTCCCCCCCCCTCTCTCTCTCTCTCTCTCTCTCTCGCGCGCGCGCGCGTTCACTCTTTCCATATAAATCTATCTCTTTTGCTTTTTGGATCATAACACGATGGAGAGAAAAAGACGAAGAAAAATGATGAGAGATAGATAGAGAGAGAGAGAAAGACACAGAGAAAGAGAGAGAGAGAGAGAGAGAGAGAGAGGAAGAGGTGTAGGAGTAGGAGTAGGAGTAGGAAGAGTAGGAGGAGGAGGGGGAGCATCGTCGGCACGTCACCGAAGGTCTTTTCATTTTTTAATAACAAACGACGAGAACGGGTGAACGGGGCGCACGCTTATTCACGCGTCATTCCACGCGACTTCTACATATTTATCGAGGCTCACGCGCATTGTGTCCGCGTCAAGCGGGACGTCGAGCTTGCTCGCGAAAATTTCGCGATATTGGATTCGAGTATGGCTGTATGTATGTACGCATATATATATATATATATATATATATATATATATATATATATATATATATATGTACGTATGCATATAATGTATATATGCATGTAGACATATATATATATATATATGCACGTGTGTGTAAGTGTGTGTATACATGTATACGAGCGTAAAACACGTGCAGATTCGTTCGCTCATCCGGTTTTTCTTTTCGTCGAACTGGCAAACCGTTCGTTCGTCGATGTGCTTCGAAAATCAAAGAACGTGGGATCGTGAGATGGATCATTTTCTAATTTTACGTTTTTAATTAAAAAAAAAAAAAAAAAGTCCTTGCTCCAACAGAGAAATTCTGATTTCTCTCTTTCATCTTCTTTTTCTCCTTTCCATTTCCTTTTTTCTTTTTTCTTTCTTATTTTTCTCATCCTTCTATACGAATTTCATTTTCATAATTAATTTATAACTATCGCAAACGTACGAATTTAATTAAATGAAGAATGTTGATGGATTGTTTCGATTAAAGAAAAAAAAAAAAAAGAAAAAAAACAAATGAAAGGAAAGAATAAAAGAAGAAAAAAAATTCCCATATTGAATTTGAATCATTTATTTCTAATTCTTATGTTTATTAATTTCCGATATTGGAGCTTTCCCCTTATAATCTTTTAAAAGATGCATGAACCGGATTGGATGGTCAAAACATTAGACGACTATTCTGTTACGCGTTGACGTCCGATACAAAGTTAGCTGAGCGATCACCGGGTCTGACTTTACTGTCCTTCCTTCCTTCCTTCCTTCCTTCTATCCTTCCATTAAACGTGCCAAGAGACTAACATAAGACTAAGGAACGAACGAACGTACTAACGAAGGAGTTAACGAAGGAACGAGAACGAACAGTAACGAACGAACGAACGAAGGAAGGAACGGAAGGAATGGAAGTTGGAAAACGAGAAGGATGAAAGACGACGAAGAGTCGCGTTGCGAAGCTTATTCGAGAATAATAGCATCGTGCAACCTAGTACGTAGATCTTGCTTAGACTTTATAACGTGGTTGTCTCTATCTATCTATCCATCTATCTATCTATCTATCTATCTATCCATCCATCCATCCATCTATCTATCTATCTATCTATCTTTCTCTATTCTATCCTCTTGCTGCTCTTCCCTATGGCTTCTTGATTTATCGTCGTGTTAACTCCAGGGTTCGAAATCACTTAGAGAAGATATGTTCGATATATGTGACATCTATGTATGATATATAAATTCTAAAATGTATGGATTATTATAGAAAGAAATGGTAAAATTTTCTTTTTCCTTCTTTTCTTTTTTTGCACTTAAAATGCGTACGGTAAATGCTGTAATATCAGAAAATATTAATATTATATTATATGTAGGTATAATGTGTGTGTGTGTGTGTGTGTGTGTGTTGTTGTGTCAAGGATATTGCATCCTCATCGTTTCCTACTTACCTCGAACTTTTTGCTCGTCTTGAAGCTGCCGTTCTAGGCTGTCCTTCACCTCTCTTTCACGAAGAACGTCCATCTTCAACTCGGCTGTTATGGGGAAAAAAGAAAAAAAAGAGGAATGAAAAGTTAGTGTAAATTTTTACAATGCCGTCGGTAAATAATATCTAATATCTATGGACAGTTTGACGTAGCCCCATGTAATATATTCTATAAATTTTGAATAATCGATGTGGATTACACAGGTACACTGTTAGAATTAATTAGTCCCGAAAATGATGAATTTGAAAATCACTGATGGGAGAGAGAGAGAGGGAGATAGAGAGAGAGAGAGAGAGAGAGAGAGAGAGAGATTCTGACGATAGAGAGGAAGAGAAAGATGATAATGACGGTACTCTCGCGAAGGTCAGATTAATTTGATAATAAGAGAGTCTCGTTCCTATTGGATCCAACCAAAGGATGGGAGGTAGAATATCGTACGGTTGGCTGCTCGGACGATTAAATCCAACGGCGATGGGCAGGCAAGAGAGCTCGCATAGTTACGTTTAATAGAATTGTATTAAGTCGTGGCATTCGTCCTTTTCCTTCTCCCAAGATATAGACTCTCTCTCTCTCTCTCTCTCTTTCCTATTCACCTCCCATCTCCTCCTTTCCCATCTCTATCCACTTGATCTCTCTCTTTCTCTCTTTCTCTCTCTCTCTCTCGCTACGCTTCCAACTTTGAAACTTGGCGTATTCCCATAGGAGCCAGCACGCTAAATTAGCCATTTCGAATCTCGACGACAGTCTCTGAGAAGGAGTCTCGAAATACTCTCTTCCGAGAGTCGATTACTACTGTGTCCTTAGAATGAAATTTTCGAACAGCCGATATAATCATAATTCAAGTCGAAATAATTTGTCAGTACTAATTGATGTATCTTTGCTTTGGAATCGATCATAATTAAATTTAACTTTATCGATCATATATATAAATTTAATTATATTTTTCTAATAGATTAAAAAAAAAAAAAAATTATTCAAGAGACAGGCTTACAGAACAATATTACGATACAGTTGGTTTCTTGCGAATTCAAAATCACTTTTCAGTTGGTAATGCGATAAAACGTTTTTCGGCCTTTCCAAATCGAGCGGGCTAATTCGGTTTGAACGAGAGTTAGTTAGGGGAAGAAAAGTAGAAAGAGAGAAAGAGAGAGAGAGAGAGAGAGAGAGAATTCACCCCATTTCTCTCCTTTTTTTTCTGCTCGTCTACCTCGTCGAATTACATTGGCTCCGACGCAATGAGCCACGCAGGATATTACGCACGGTCCTTTTCTTTGCGGCTGATAAGTTCCTTCCTAACGTCAGCGATAATTGCCCGATATACCGAGGATAACTTCGTTTGGATAGGTCGTTATTGTAATTTCATATTAGGATATCTGGTTTTTTTTTTCTTTTCTCTGACTTTAAATAGACCGAATGAAATACGAGAAGACAAAAAAAAAAGACAGAGAAAACATTAAACTTATCTATGTACGCACGTACGTATGTATATATATATATATATATATGTATGTATGTATTATATTATATTATATTATATTATGTACAACGTATACGTATGTACATATAAAGCCAATAAAATTTAATAAACCATAATGACATATATAGAATCATTATTACTTAACTTAATGATAATAATAATAACGAACTAATCATCGATCTTTTGCCAAGATATCTTCAGTTTATTATTCGTTAAATTATATCTACCTTTAGAATGATAATAAAGTTTACACGTTAACGAGGTACCTCGAGAGAGGAAAATTTGGAGCACATGGCATCCATCGAACGAGTCGCGATACGAGGACGCAAAAAGGGTGCGAGTCTTCTCGGTAAGGAGGATAAGAGGAGGAGACGAACAAGGACGAGAAGGTGGAGAGGAGGAAGAAGAGGAGGTAGGAGGTGGAGAACAGAACGATGAGCCTCGGAGAGAAGAGAATCATGTTGGTAGATTAGGTAGGGCCTGCGTCTCAGCAGTCTGGCAGCAATTTGAGAGCGTTTGCGAGGTCCATTAACGGCGGTAACTCTTCACGACCGGCCGCCACGAAGATTCAATTTGAATGCTAACCAGAATAGGAAGTTCGCGCCGAGGCACACGGACTATTATATACTTACATATACATACATACATACATACATATATATATATATAAGTCCCATGAACCCCGCCACTCTGTTATTGCCAATTTCGGCGCGTTTCTGTAGCCCACTTTGCGATCGTTTAGATTATCATCTTTCTCGCTCGCTCAGTTGCTTGGTTGTTCGGTTGCTTGCTTCCTTACTTGCTTGCTTGCTTTCTCTCTTTCATGAGTTATTCCTCTCTTGATCTCTTTCACTCGCACACTTCTCGTTTCCAAGGATAATTGAACTTTATTAGATATCGTCCCAGGAATATCAACCCTTGTATCAACCCCGAGGCCCATTCGAATTGACTTGATTCAGAAACGTTTAACTATCGTCTTATACTTTTTTTTTCTCCCTTTATCGTTTATCAGTGTTGGCTTATAGAGTCGTCTTGTCTTTTTCATCTTATTATCTCTCTCTCTCTCTCTCTCTCTCTCTCCCTCTCTTTTCTTTTTTGATAAATGAAAATCTTTAAAAAGTTTCCCACGAAGTCTTTTCATACGCCTAATTCAAGCGGTTTTCACCAACTTTCGTTCCTCCTTCACGAATCCCAAAGGACAGCGCAGTGAGAAGTTCGTCACGATGAAAGAAGAGGAAATCAATTATGCTAGCGTGACATTGAGAGAGAGAGAGAGAGAGAGAGAGAGAGAGAGGGAGAAAGGTAAAATGGTGTTATTGAAATTTGGCCACGGGAACATTAAAATTGTACGAATTAATATTAGCGGCTTTGCTAAGCCAAGAGAAAAAAGCCTTAGAGACCAAAAGAAAAATGTTCACGATCGTAGAAAGTAACGATACGAAAGCTACGCGTTTTATCATTCTAACGTCAATTAGAAGGAACCCTAATCGTGTCTCGGATCATAAATTCAAAATTATATTCCACCGAGTTTGTGCGAATGGGATTTTATGATACGAACGAACGTTCTACCCCTCTTTACTTACAACGAATACATTAGGAATTTAGTATAATTCAATATCAAATTTTTCCTTGGCTAATCATTTCTCATTAGCACAAAAACAACATTAAGTTATAATTTTAAATAATTTATAACAAATTTTTTTGCATTTCTTTTTTATATATATATATATATATACATATATCCAACAACACGTCGAAACCATTTATTATTATCGTTCGTAAGATAAATTCAATCCAATTCTCCGACTTGAAAATCCCCTAGATTTTCCAATTAGTGTTTCCTATCGGCGATCCTCGAATTTGGACATTATCGGTGTTTAGAATCGATCGGCGATAATAATTTTCACGCTAACCCGAGCCGCCGCGTCGGCCGCGTTGTAACAATAACGGTGCAACGGAACGTGCATGGTACTGTTACCGAAGCGATTCATGGTTATTGATTAGTATATGGGTGCCAGCAAGAAGACGGTGTTCTGGTTTGCGGGGGTAAGGGGTGACGGAGGGAGGGAGGGGGAGGGTTGAAGGCTGGCTTGGGACTCGAGGGGGGAAAAGGGGAGGATCGACGTTGGCGGCGGGGATAGGTAATGGGGGGCGTATGGGGGGATATAGGGAGATGGAAGGTTGAGGGCAGCCTAGGGTAGGGTAGGGTAAGGTAGGGCTGGCGAGGGGAGGGAAAGGGGTGGCTTGTATAGCGTTCACATCCCCGGAGGGCTTGTACGACGTCGTGTACACGTATATGGCTTATACCCAAGTGCGCTAAGATATTCGCATGGCCCCGAGGCCACCCTCAGAAACAACAATGTCAACTTACCCGCCGTGCCCTGCAATCGTTTGAATAGTATAATGTAGTTTTCGTGTTACGCTGTCGATTCCTCTCACTCTCAAAGCCGAAACCCCCATCCCCACTAACCACTAAAATCTATGAAACATTTACATAGAAGATTTCTTTACTTGTGAGTTTCTTATATTCGTTCATATGTATAGAAATATATATATATATATATATATATATATATATATATATATATATTTCTTTTTCTTACGATATAAATGTTTCATACACGACATAAAAATTAAATTAAAATTTATTATATTCAGGAATGTGTATATATACATATATATATATATTCACACACACACACACACACACACACACACACACACATATATATATATATACGAAATTGCTTAATGTTTCTTCGCAATTCAATTTTAACGGATCAAGAACGGCAATAAAGCGTCGTGCATGGAATTAACCCGTAGGATTATTTCGAGAATTTACAACCTAGGGTACTCTCTCTCTCTCTCTCTCTCTCTTTCTCGTGCGAGAGCGTACGCGCGCGCGCGCGCGCACGATACCACTTAGGTGAATCTTATTTGCATAGCTTCCGACAGATTCCTTCGTGGAAATTAGAATTTCGAAGATGCGCCGCCGGCTGCGGAATAGCGTTTTCTTCGAATCACGCAGCCCGCTAATTAATTTTCTAAGAGATATTAGATAGACGAATAAGGTTTAAGTGGTAGTAGTACGTTTAGTTGTACGTAGACGTTACGTTGGCGTTGTATACTTCGGTGGCATTGGACTTTCATAAATTTCCCGATCCTAATCCCGATTAATCTCCATGTTGCACTATTTGCCTAAGGCTCGATTTGAGAAGAGACAGAATAAGAGAACTGGAGCCTATAATATTCGCCGGGGGGTGAGAGAGAAGGAGGAAAAGGAGGAGGAGGAGAAGGAGGGAGCAAGCGAGGACCGAGAGAATATTATTGTTTCTACCCTTGAATATTATAGTCGAATAACGATTAAGTGTACATTGGAAAGTTCGACCATGTCCTAAGGGCATGGACCTTACCTCTAATACTCGTGGAACTTGAATTGTCTACAAAGATCATCCTATTTATCATTATCGATTTTTATAAATATATCCTTTGAATTGACAAATCGCAATAATTTAATTAATTATTCTTTAAATAACATTGCAAAATTATTTTCATTAAATTTCTCTCGATCATGTATCTTTTGATCATTTAGACACCTCTCTCTCTCTCTCTCTTTCTCTATCTTATTTCATCAAAATAGATTTGACTTTGACTCGGTGCGAGAACGAAGACAATAGTTATCCCATGCGGATTACAGTCCTTGGCTAAGGACTACAAGGGTTTCCCTCCTGCGGGATTTAAGACGGACTTAGCTCTTGTTCCGGTCGCTGACCACTTTGCCTCCCATTAACCATTAACGGATCTAACGAAAATAGGATTAGATCGCAAGCTAGCGGAGGAGCTTGGCTCTAAAACTACTGACGTTCATAGTCGGCATCAGGTTTCTTGCTCGGAGCAACCCGAACGAACGGATTATCGAAACTTCTTATTCCTTCTTCTTACATCTCCTATGCTTTTGTAACTAATGATTATCATATCTTAGAACTCTGCTCTCCATCGCGGATTACAAAAAGAAAAAAGAAGAAAAAGAAAAAATACAGGAAAGAACATTAATATATGGTACGATATTTTATCTTACATAAATTACGTTAATAAACAGTTATGATTACTTATTAATACATCCTAATTTCTCATATTAGACGTCAATTCCATCATTACGATTTTATGATCAATGTAACATCATTTACAATGAATATATATATATATATATCATCATACTGTATGATCGCAAAGTTTCTTAGTCGAAACAATTAAAATGTGATGGTAGAAGAGTTACCCTATCGTTACGAGTAAAAAGAAAGACAAAAGAAAAGGACAAAAGAGAAATAGAAAAAAAGAGAAAATAAAAACTAAAAAGGAAAAAAAAATAGTTTCGATATCTCGACGAGGTCGCGAGAAATCTCGCTAGAGGAGAGAGAGAGAGAGAGAGACCGTGGTCCGTCGTCGTTCGAACTCGCTGGGAGATACGGTGAAGAGCGTTTTCGCGTTTCAAGATAATCCTTACTTCGGGAAGGGGGACCTCCGGGATATCTTCTCGGAGTTATTACACTAGCTTCACGACAACGACAACGATTTCGAAACTAAACAACTGTCAGCTATTCCCGATAATAATTAGTACTCTTTTACTTATTACCAGTGATTCTGTAGAATTATTTTATCTAATCCATTAAATTATCTTAAGTGTAAAAGATTATTATTATGCAAATATATACATATATATATATATGTATACATGTGTGTATAAATATATGATTTTGTAGGATTTCGAAAAAGTTTATAAAGAGAGAGAGAGAGAGAGAGAGAGAGAGAGAGAGAGAGAGAGAGAGAGGTTTCTATCGTGACTTCCCATCGAGTGGCAGGAGATCGAAATGATCGTCGCGTTGTAACAAAATATTCGCTACGCGGGGCAATAAACGGCGTCGTTAACGACATAGTGTGTTCTTTCCTCCCTCCTCCCTTTTCCTCCACAACCTCCTCCTTCTCCTCCTCTTCCTCCTCTTTCTTCTTCTTCGTCTTCTCTTCCATCTCTTTTGCCTCTTTCCTCTCTCGCGTGGCCTTTACTACTGCCCTTTTATTGCCGGTAAATTACACGCTTTATTCGTGCGCGCGACGACTCGAAAGCAAACTATATAATTGAACGGTAGTTAAAACTGCGGTAGGTCAAGTTTTTCCTTTTTTGTTTTTCACTTCCCGATATTATCTCTGCTTTTTCTCTTTTCTTTTTTTTTCTTTCCTTTCTTTTTTTTCCCCGCATGTTTTTCTTCGTTTATCACGCTTCTTTTCCCTTTCTTTTTTCTCTTGTTTCTTTTCTTTTCTCCTTTTTCCTCCTTTTCAATTTTAAATTTCTTCGAATTCATATAGGCTGATCGATACATACGAATTAGTGATCGATACCATACGGAGGAGAGAAAAATAAAAAGAAACAAAAGAAAAGAAAAAAGAAATGAGAAATGAAAAAATCGATCGACTCGTTAAAGAAGAAAGAAAAAAGTGAATAAAGAAAGAACCAAGGAAATCGAATATTACTGAAACATCGCTTAAATTACATGTAAGAATGAAAAAAAAAAAAAAACAAAAAAAAAAAATATATATATATATATATAAATTTATTGCAATTCTTTCTCAATCCTTTTCTTTCTTCTGCTTGAGTTGTAATTCTGTTCTTGTTTTTTTTTTCTTTTTTTTTTTTCTTTTTTTTTCTTTTTTTTTTTTTTTCATTATGCATTCATTTTTACGATTCGAAGAAACATTGTGAGCTATAAAGCAGACTTTGTACCAACGTTACCATACGATTTTCCTCTTTAAGAGAGCCATTATCGCACACGGGGAAACGATTCTGAGAAGTCCACGAGTTGAATTGCGAGAATGAGAGAGAGAAAAGAGAGAGAGAATGAGAAAGAGAGAGAGAAAGATACTTAGATAGATAGAGAGACACTGAAATACCTAAGAAGAATGACGGCGACGAGCACACAACAGTGGTACTTAAATACAAGGCGGTGATAAAATCCACAGAAGGACAAAGTCGACGAGGAGAAGAAAGAGAGAATGGAAAAAAAGATTTGCAAAGCAGGTTGTCCCTCTTCCTTCTCCTCCACCTCCTCCTATTTCCCATCCTCCTCCTTCTACTCCTTCTCATCCTCAGCTACGTCGGTCGCGAATGCTCGTAAATTTTCGCTTTATAATCGTCGCAGATGCGAAATTACCGTAGACCAAAGGGATTTCTTTTTCATGGAAAGAACCCGAGAGAGAGAGAGAGAGAGAGAGAGAGAGAGAGAGAGAGGGAGAGAGAGAGTCTGGCCGGTTTTGTTACTTAATTTCAAGCAGCTCTCTCTTTCTCTTTCTCTCTCTCTGTCTTACACACGTTTGATACAAAACAAAGCTATTCTCCTACTCACCCGATGTTCTTTTTCTTTCTTTCTTACTTCTTTTTTTATTTTTTATCTTTTTTTGTCTCAAGGAAGAGGATCGATGTCTTCTCGATCGTTAAATTGGAGATTTACGTGATGTCTCTACGTAAAATAGGGGATGGTGGGAAAAGAAAGAGAGAAAGAGAGGGAGAGAGGGGTGGGAAGAAGGAGGGTGTCCGAAGAGGGTGGTTTATCGTTCTGCCTTTTTCCTAGGATACTCTCTCTCTCTCTCTCTCTCTCTGTCATCGTATTCTTACACGCCGGAAAAACAACAGCCTACACGCGGGATTACGCGGGTTTATCTTAGCACGGAAATCACAACAAGCCGATCGGTGTCATTAATATCGCTTGAATTTTATTGTTAAGCAGTGTCGTTACGTTGAAAGACGTGTCGTGTCGTTCGTATACGATCATTTTCTCAAATTTTTCATCGTTAACTTTCTTCTTCTTCTTCTTCTTCTTCTTCTTCGTCTTTTTCAACTTACTATACTTATGTTACAAACATATGCACGTACGTGTGTACATTAAAACATGAAATTGTTTATAGGAATGTAGCTAGTGAAACATTGCGTTGATAAAATGTAGACATATGAAAGTGTTGATATAATCAATTTCTTTTTAATTTAATTTTCTAATCCACGTTATGGAGAGAGAGAGAGAGAGAGAGATTTTTTCTCTGCTTTTTTTTATCTCTCTCTCTCTCTCTCTCTCTCTCTCTCTTTCTATGTATATATAAATGTATATATATTCTACTTTTATTGTTAAATAAATAATCGAGCGGTATATGTTCGAAGCGTTAAGAGTGTAATTTATTATCCAGCCGGACGCCATTCGATGCTTTGTCCTCGCTCTTAAATTCTTTACTCTCTTCATCCTTCTCTTTTTCTCACCTTCGAAGTACCAAAGAAAAAGAGAGAGGGAGAGAGAGAGGGAGAGAGATAAAGAAAAAGAGAGAAAGAGCCCGTTTATTCTCCGTTTTCAACTCTTTCTTCTTCTTCTTTTCTTTCCCTCTTAGAGAAGTCCAACCTAAAAAAGCAAGTAGTAGGTGTTCTCTCTACGAAGGAGCTCGAGAAAAAGAAAAGGATAAAGCAGCACCAGCAACAGGATCAGCAGCACCAACGGCATCAGCAACAGCATAAGCAGCACCAGTACCAGCAACAGCAGCAACAGCATCGACATCAGCATCACTACCACCAGCACCATCATCATCATTACCACCATCACCATCACCATCAACACCATCACCAACAACACCACCAACACCAACAAGAACAACGACAACAGTGAGACTCGAGATTCTCTTTGGTGGCTTATGCTAAGAGAAACTCCAGTGGTTTCTTTAATTGACGATTCGCTGCGTTCCAAGTTCGGTTTTGTGCCCTTAGAAAGGTGGTAAACGACAACGGGTCGGTGGCTACATCGTATTGTCTCGCACTTTTATTCCTACTTTTCTTTCTGGAGCTCCGGGATGCTGTAATTGTGGGTAAATGTGTTTGTGTCTGAATATGTATCTGTGCGTATGCGTATATGTGTGTATGTGTGTATATATGTACGTAAAGGATGGTGATCTCGAATGCATATCTCTTATGTCTTGGTGAATACTATTTCTTTCTTTCTTTCTTTCTCTCTCTCTCTTTCTCTTTTTTTCTCTTTCTTTCTTAGGTTACTCTTCGCGGCAGGGTGTAACGAGTAACACAACGGGGCCACCCTGACCTGAACGCCGAGATGTCCCATTAAAGAACGTTCGTTTCTTTTTCGATACACCAGAATGCCGACTCTCTCTATGTACACTAGTACACGGGGCAACTTTAAAAGACCTTACTATTCTTACTTAGCTTATATTCCTCGCCATACGTGACAAATACATTTTTATGATTTTTCTCTTTTTTTATTTTTTTTTTTCTGTTTCTTTTTTATTTATTTATTTATCTTTTAACTTTTTCTCTTAGGTGGCTTCCCTCTCACGATCAATGTGATAATCATTTTTTAGTACGAAATTAAACAGTCGTTAGTATTTATATAAGTGAACGAAATCAATTATTATTGTTTTGTATATTATCTTTTTACTATATCGAAAATATTTGATTATTTTCATGAAATTTCTATTATATTTTTTCTTTTTACTCTCTTTTCTTTCTTTTTCTTCGTCTTCTTCTTTCTTCTTTTTCAATTTATTCCCCCCCCCCCCCCCCATTTTCCTATATATATGAAAGGAAAAAAAAAAAAAAGAAAAGAAAAAACATTGAGTTGGCGTTATCATTAACGTTCTACGTAACATGAAACATTTTTCACGTTTCATATTTACCGAGAGCTTCACAAAATCGTTGAATCCTTCAAGGTTGGTTAGGTGTTACTCGATACTCGTGAGTCACGGATCAAACTACGCTCGACAATTTGTAATCGATGCACGCCTAAGGCTTCCGAGTTACGAACGACGTATATAAAAGGTAAAGAGTGACGTGCTTGCAAAAAAATCGAAACGATGATCGTTGTCCAGTTTCCGTTGGATGAGTCTCTCTCTCTCTCTCTCTCTCTCTCTCTCTATCTCTCTCTCTTTTTTCCTTATAATACTAAATTACACGTTATTATTCATATTAATTGCACGACCAAATCGGAGATATTTCTCAAAGATATTAAATAAGTAAGTAACGTAACGTATGTATCTATGTAAATATGTATCTTTTTTTCTTTGTCTTTCTTTCTTTCTTTTTTTTTTTTTTTTTTTCGTTTTCCTTCGTTCTTTCCTTCACCACCCTCCCTCCCTAATTTATTTCCCTCAAATTTTTCTTCGAACTTAACTACGAGACATTTCCTTACGAACAGAAAAATCTACTATCTCCCGTACGTGGACCGACCACCATTGGTACGAGGCACTCGTGGGTAATTAAATATCTGTGGACCTGAGTGGTGTATACGCCGCCCAATGCGCTACCTTAACGATTGTCTCTGGGTCAGAGGTCACGCACGCACACACCAACTGCGTTCCAGAGTCTCTCTCGTC
>NC_062203.1:592500-612500 GCF_912470025.1 Vespa velutina | reverse complement strand
GAAAAGAAAACACATCGAGATAGTTATTAAAAAATGAATTTATCGATCGTCTAAGGAATATATTTTTTTCTACAAGGAGCAATCCAAGTATTGAATTGTAAAGAGAATGAATAATAAAATGGGTTTAAGAAATGTATATGTATATATGTATATATATATATATATATATATATATATATATATATTACAATCTTTTCTTACTGTCCATTCAGGAACTCGAGTGGTGCAAGTCGATTCATTCCAATTTCAAGCGACGATCCAACCTAATTTTATATCTATTGTATGTATATCGTATTATTATATTGAAATAGACGGAAACGAGACGAGAATAATCAGATTAGATTTGGATGATTTATTTATTTCAGATATTTGCGTGTATGTGTATGTTTATATACATGTTGGATAATTCAAACAATGTAAAGTAGTAAATAATTGCTAGTTTTTCTCTTTTTTTTTTTCTTGTTTCTTGACGGTCATTGCATGATAATCGTTAAATACTAAATATATTAAAGAGAGAAAGAGAAAAGGAGAAAGAGAAACAGAGAGAGAGAGAGAGAGAGAGAGAGAGGGAGAGAGAGCGAGTAAAAAATAGATAGAAAGAAATAGATAAAATTATTATAAACGAAATATATAATGTAATTATATGACAAGAAGATAATTTAATCCATGAGAATGCTGAGTTTCCGTGTATTTGTAAAGTCTGAGATTTTTCAAAATAAAGACACGTATGTTGACGTATAATGACGATGAAATTAAAAAAAGAAAAATAAGAAATAAAAATAAAACAGAAGAAAGTAATAATACTTTTGATAAACAAAAAATAATAATCCTCTGTGTTTTCTTTATGTTTTTCTCGACTTACACCATTACTCTCATTCTCAAGGTCTCTCGCATATCATTTTTATAGACGTTGATATATAATATGGAAGAACGAAAAACGACAGAATGATTTTTCTTAGAACACTTTTTCATACAATCGATCAACGGCAGATGTTTAAAACGCTTTGTTTCTAATAATAATCTATAAATGGGCAATATCATTATATATTTCTTTCATATCGGAATGAAAAATTTTTTTTTTCATCTGCTGTTGCTCGAGCATAGTTAAAAAAACAACGCTATGATACCTACGATAATTAACTTATTTAATTATTAATTGCGATTAATAATCGTTAAGTGAATTAAATATTACCCAACACTTGATATATTCACCGCGATTATATTAAATAACACGAAATCAGATTTGTTCAAATTTATTTACCATAATTTTCCCTCATATAATAAGCTTTACGTATCTATAATACTATATTATTATTATAGTACGTATCTATAATAATGTACGTACATGTATATATGTATCTCTATGTATGTTTATATAGTCAATGAAACGCAATGATCAATCTCATACATATTTTATATATATATATATTTTTTTTTATTTATTTATTTATTTATTTATATACGATATATTATTTTACGAAAGATCCCTCGTCCGACGTCTTAAGAGAAAAAAAAAGATTATCTCTTATAAAAATTTCTTATTTTCGATGATCGTCCGACGAGCGATCCTACGAATTACAGGATCGACATTTTTTTTTTTCAAGCACGATCGATCGAGATTTTTTTCAAGCACGATCGATTATCATTAATTATTACTATCGATCGGGATTACCATTAATTATTACTATTATTAATATTATTATCGTGCACTTTGCACATTTACTCGTACAAATCTTTCTTATAAGGGTAACAGAGTGTAGTAAATTATCTATCCTATTCGTAATATTCTAATTTGCATAAATATATGATTAAAATACGATATATATATATGTATATATATCAAGAACTGGCAGATCGTCTCATCGTGATTTTTACCTTTCCAGCTCTCCCAATTTCATTATAATAAATTGTTTATGTTTATTCAATGGAAATTTCAATGGAAGGGAATCGTTTAGTCAATGAAATCTTTATGAGTGCCATAGTGATCATTCGAGGATCGTAGATTTTTATACGATTATTATTAACTACCTACTGTACGTTTCTCTTTTTTTCCAATTTTTTTTTTTTTTATTATTATTCTCTTTTTCTTTTTTTTTTTTTTTTTTTTTTTTTTCGACTTTTCTCTGTTTTCTTTATACGAACTATCCGAAGACACATCTATTCTCTCGGATTTGATAGATCTGAAAGAATATTCCTCGAGAGAAAGAAAAAAGAATCTTTGTCTAATGATCTAATGATCGATCCTACTAATATAACAAGAAAAGAAAAAAAATAGAAAGAAAAAATAAATCAATTATAGAATTCTCTTCCTACGTATAATAATATATATATATATATATATATATATATATATATATCGCTGAAAATTTTCTTTACAATCGCTTTGGCACTTTTGGTACGTGAGAAACAAAATGTTAATTTGTTTTAAATGGTTGATGGTTTAGAAGAAATAAAAGCAAAAAATATGAATAAAAAAAGAAACGCGGACAAAGGAGTATAGATGGATCTAAAGAAAGAAAGAAAGAAAGAAAGAAAGAAAGAAAGAATGAAAGGAAAGAAAGTAAGAGAGAAAAAAATAAAGGTAAAAATGAGTACACATGAGAAGAAAAAAGATCGATGAGAGAGACAGAGAGACAAGATGAAAGAAAGGAAGAGAGAGAAAGAAGGATTGAGAGAGGGAGAGAGAGAGAGAGAGAGAGAAAGAGGTTTTACTAATGCCTCCTAATGTGGTTCTGGGAGAGCTGAAAGATAATAAAATTGTGGAGAGCACCCTCAAGTGTCTTAAGAAAGCCCTGCCACTGACCTTTCTCATAGTTGATTTGCCTCTCCTGTTGCCTCGCGTTGTCAGCTGCGACCTTGAGCAAACCCTGGATATTCCTTAACAAAGTCTCCGTACTCGAAACCGAAGGGTCCTGAGCACCCTGTGACACTGCGACTGCTGCTGAGGCTATCTGAGAGTAGTTCAATGCCTGAGGACTCTCCGAGCCTGGTGCTGGAAGTGGTAGGTTCTCTGGTACGTCCGATAAATCTAAAACGGAAAGGAAAAAAGGAAAGAAAAAAATTAAAAGAGACGAAAAATATTAAGATGTTATCAGTATATGTTCTGAGTCGGTGATCAGCTGTTCACCATAAACAAATCATTTCTCCCATATATACGTACATGTACAGACATACATATATATATATATATTTTTTTTTTCTTTTTCGTTTTTTTTCTCTTTCACATAATTATCATATTATATCAAAAAGATAAAAGAAACTTGTCAGTATATAGTTTGATCAATTGTTCGATATTAATAAATCATTGCAATATATTTTGACATATATTTTACGTAGTTATATAAAATAACACAGGCACATAATATACACACATATACATACAGAGGGAGACAGATAGACATTTTCAAAAGATTTCTCAAGCTATTTCTCTCTCTCTCTCTCTCTCTCTTTTCCCCTTTTGTAACTAACATTAATAATAATTATTATTATTTTATCTGGCTCATATGCGTTTGTCACCGTACGTATACTGGTCGTTACATCGAAAGGATTCTTCGAAAGGCTTTTGCCTTGGGCAAACAGGGAATTTCGGTAAAATTTATACGATGATAAATCTTGATATGACACATCTCGGGAATACATATCCTTGGAGATTTTTTTCTTTTTTCTTTTACTTTTCTTTTTTTCTTTTCTTTTCTTTTTACCTTCGAATGAGAACGTCTATCTATTCCAGATGAAACACATATAAGGAGGACATAGATCTCTCTCTCTCTTTTTTCTCACACATATATACATACACACACACACACACACACACACACACACACACATACACAAACAAATTTTTTCTTTATCTTTGTCCTTCCCATACGAAACGCATATCGCATGCGGTTCCGCGCGAATGCGCGACAGGCGTACGAGAACGAAGCGTCATTAATAAATTTAGTCGAACGATCGTTCGAACAACGTTCGAGGGAGGTCGAAGTAGGAGAAGAGTTACGCCGTGTGCGTGTTTCAAAGTCGTAATCTTCGTAAGACTACTTGTTACCCTTCGCCACTCCTCTGATTTAACGTCACCGCGAGCGAATTAAATTTTGCGAATGAAATGGCAAACCCCCCCTAGAAATCTTATTTTTATATCTACCTATCATTTTAATATTTCCCTATCGACTTTTCATCACTAAGAAAGACAGAGAGAGAGAGAGTGAGTGAGAGAAAGAAAGAGAGAGAGAGAGAGGAAGGGATAGTTTTTATTGACTCTTTTTTTTGTTCCTTTACTATTTTTAACATTTTCGTCTTTCTTCTTCTGTAAAACGAAGACGAACGTTTGTTTTAACCGATCGAAAAAGACACACAACGCGATCGTTGGAATACAGGATGTCTTATGGTTATTGCGAAACGGGCTGGAGTGGTGAGACAAGATGTCTGCGTGGGTTCCAGCCTTAAGTGATCGTGGTTTCTTTTCTCTTTCTCTTTCTCTCTCTCTCTCTCTCTATACACATATATATATATATATATATATATGTATATATATATATAGATATATCTGTTTCTATGCTTGTATGCGCTCTCTACGGCCCACACCATTGCCTTAGTATCCAGACGCTGCTTTATGGCCAATGATATGTGCTTTATTGTATCGTCTTTTAATTATCAGCCTGCACCTACAACACCAACGGCATTTGGTTACTTATTGCCATTGCTCGATTTAATGCTCGACGAGCGCGTGCGCACACAGAGCAGCGCAGCGCACTCCGCTAAGCCGGCACCTTTTGATAGCGAGGTTCGCGCTCACGAGTAGACAGACGCGCCGCAACCTTCTTCTTCTTCTTCTTCTTCCTCTTCTTCTTCTTCTTCTTCTTCTTCTTCTTCTTCTTCTTCTTCTTCTTCTTCTTCTTCTTTCGATGCCCAACTATTTTTGTTTCCACGTTCACTTCTTCGTCCACGCTATCTTGCCACGAGCGACCATTACAATTATCGGCGGACCCGCGCGCTCAGAAAAAGCTTTTGGAATCCCGAAACTATACATATAACACTCGTATTCCTTTACTTCTTACAAAAACGCGTTCTGCTATCGTCGTGAGTGCCCACGATGTAAGATGTGTGTCTGACATGTGCGAATCTTAAAACGAAAAAGAATTCTCATTCTTCTTCGGTGAGAATTGTTTTTTTATTTATTTAATTTCTTTTTTTTTCTTTTTTTTTACACAAGACAAGATATAAGAGAAGAATAAGAAAATTAAAAAAGGAACGAGGAAAAAAATAAGTAAAGTGAACTAAAGAAATAAAAAATTATTGACTATTTCCCTTTTCTACGAATATATATATACATACATACATACGTACATACATACATATATATATATATAATTATACTTTAAGAATTTTCTCTTTCTTTTTCTTCTCTTCTTTTCTTTTTTCGTTGCTTTATTTTTTTTTTTTTTTTATTTTATATTGTTTTGTCTTTTTATCAACTACCACTGATCACGAATAAGGCACAGGTATTATATATAATTTATAATTATGAATAATACCTACGCGATACACTTTACCCTCTTTTTATTGCTTTTAATCGCTGATTTAATAGCTAATTAGTCTATATATGTATATATATATATATATATAGACTATATAAAAATAATAAAAAAATCAGAATTATCTCTACATATTAACGATTATATTTTCTAATGATGAGACACTTTCTCAATGATAATAAATTAACAATTATATATTAGAAAAAGAATAAATATTATCTCAATAAAAATAAATAATGACTATTAATTCGTTTCTTTCGCAAAAATCAATTATCCTATAATCTCCCCATTTCGTACAATTTTTTCCAAAGTTCTAAAGGAAAAGGAAAAGGAATCGTGCGCGCGCGCGAGAGAGAGAGAGAAAGAGAGAGAAAGAGAAAGAGGGAGAGAGAAAGAGAGAGAGAGATTGGATTCCGGGAAGGAGAGCGAGAAGGAGATAGTGGCGCGTCTCATTAAATCAGAACGGCATTCCACGGGCGTGTACACTCCCACGGGCATTCGATGGGGTTCTATTTCGATCACCATGAGCGCCATAGGTAGGATGTACCCGTTGCATACGACACGCTGCGAGACACGGATTTTCTTCGATCCGAGATACTTCCCCTCAGTCCCCTTTACCTTAGCCCTCACCCCTCAATACCCCTCATCCCTCATCCCTCAACATCCCTCCCTACCCTCCCCTTCTCTCTCTCTCTCTCTCTCTCTCTCTTTCTTTCACCTACCAAAGACAGACAATTTATACGTCTAACTGTTATGTCTTTCGATGAAATTTAGAGAGCTCGATGCCAATTCTAATTCCTTTTTAACTTGTTCAATTCGTTAAATCGAGTTGTACGACTTCTTCTTTCTTGGCTTCTATATAAAGAAAGAAAAGAAACATCAACGATTGATATTTTTCAATCGTCAAATAGATCAAAATTATTATTGAAAATATTTTAAGGCAATAAAACGAAACGAGACGAAATATGATAAAATGAAAATAATAAAAGAGCAAATTCCACTCCCCTCCAAAAAAAAAAAGGATACAAAGAAAAGAAACAAAATCAATGATAGAGTTAATTCTTCGAATGATAACTCTTATTTTCAATTGATTAAATCTAATAGAAATAAATAAATAGAAAAACTAGTTAAATAATTGTTCAGACAAATAGAAAGTGAGAGAGAGAGAGAGAGAGAGAGAGAGAGAGAGAAAGAGAGAGAAAGAGAGAAAGGGAGTCGAGTTTATAATCGTTTCGTTTGTTCTAGACCCTTTCCGCGCCGCCACCAACCCACCCTCACTCCCTTCCCACCCTTCCACCCCCCTGCTGCGTTTATCTTGCAACTTATTAGCCCGAAATATTCATAATAAGCAATTAACGTTGAAATATGAATAATGTATCGATCGTTGGAAGTCGTGCGGACGAATGAGTGGAATATTAATTCACCGCATATAACGTTTTATTTTTCCATTTTCCCTTTTTTTCTTTTCATTTTTCTTTATTTCTCTTTTCTTTTTTCTCTTATTTTTTCCTTTTTTTCTCTTCCCTCCCTCCCTCCCTCCCTCTCCCCCCGTTTAATTTCAAAGAATCGATTTTTTTCTATTTCTTGTTTCGTCCATTTGTTTGTTCTCTGTTTCCTTTTTTTTTGTTTCCTTTCGTTTCGTTACGTTCTTCTTTTGTTCCATTGTATTCTTATTTATTTGTTTTTTCCCCTTTTCTCTCTCTCTCTCTCTCTCTCTCTCTCTCATACACACATCTTGCGTAGGTGTGCCGAAGATGTCCAATCGGGTGGTTCTCTAATTAGCCTGGGGCTAATTAACGTGTGCCGTAAGGACAATGAACGAATCGATTAGAAATCAATGTGATCAATGTCGCTTCGTTGAGTTCGAATGAGTCCTAATATGATGCCTTAATATTAAAGATGTTATCACGGACTATCTTTCTAATTCTTTGTAACCAAATATCAAATTTGAGGGTCTAATGATAACGTACGACGTAAGTGTCTCAGTGGTGCTACAATATTAACCAAAACTGAACAACTAATTCGATCTAATGATAATAATAATAATAATAATAATAATAATAATAATAATAATAATAACAATAATAATAGTAATAATAATAATAACAATAATAATAATAACAATAATAATAATAATTATTATTATTATTATTATTATTATTATTATAATACATTAATATCGATTTATTCTTAAATTATTTATGACATTATACCAATGCATAGTTTTATTTCTTCATTCTCATTGAAAATTTTATTAGATTAATTTATCGGCCGACGCACCTCGTAGTATACAATGAACGTTAAATAAAAAAGGCATGAATGAGAACAACCGTCGTGTAGAAAGTTTCTCAGGGCCAGCGAGAGCGGACGAATATTCGAACGTCGTTCTGATGATCGATGAGAGGGCCTGACCCATAAGTCGTAACGAAGAACTCATCTTTAAACGTGTCTTGTCCAGTCAAATCGATATAATTATTTTCCTTATTGTTGCTTACACCAAATTTTCTAAATCGTTCATCTTTTCTCTCTCTCTCTCTCTCTCTCTTGTTCTCATTAATCGAAACGAGATATACATACGGTTCGTCCTTTCATTATTTATTTATCGTTTGATTTTTTTTTTTATTTTAACCTGTAATAATTTATCGTCAACTTATTTTCTTACCTTACGATCCCTTACGTTCGTACGTTACATTGATTTATCATTCATTTAAATTTTATTCGCAGACGCTAATGATCGAGATTATTAGAAATGAAATAAATACGTATATATGTATGAACGTATGTATAAAATGGTCTAACACATAAAGTTGTAACGAAGAACCCATCTTTAAAGGTGTCTTGTCCAGTCAAATCGATATAATTACTTTCCTCACTGTTCCTTACGTCTAATTTTCTAAATCGTTCATCTTTTCTCTCTCCCTCTTTCTCTCTCTCTCTCTCTCTCTCTCTCTCTCTCGTTAATCCAAGACGAAAGATACATACGTACGATTCATCCTTTTTCTATTTATTTATCTTTCTTCTCATTTACAAATAATATATTCGTCGATTTATTTACTCACGATCGTTTACAATTCACACACATTGCATTGATTTATCACGAATTTAAATTTCATTCGTAAACTTTTATTATCGTAGTTATTAGAAATGAAATGAATACGTATACGAGTACTACGTATTACGATTTAAATTTTACTCGCAAACACTAATGATCGTAATTATTAAAAATTAAATAAATAATTGTACACACACGCGCGCGGGCGAGAGGACAAATATACATGTATATAAGTACATATTTGGAGATTCTAACCTTCGTCCTTCTCGTTCTCGTCCTCGAGGTCTTCTGATAGATTATCATCCTCTTCCTCATCGTCTTGCGAACGATGCGACGCTCCAGCTTCGCTTCCCGAATGTTCACCAACGCTGCCGCTTCCTGCTGTCTTCGAGAGGTTCAACACAGGACTGTGCCCGTTCGAGGAACCTACACGACGAAGGATAAACAAATACGAAAGATCATTTAGTTGTTAACAATAATAATACATCTTATTGATAAACGAATGAATAAAGGAAGGTCACGATAGGACAGATTATTATTGTTTAATTTCCATATAAATACATATGTATGTATCCATATGAAAGAAAAATCTAATACATAATATAATATAAGGATATAAAAGATAATCGTTATCACATTGAAAACAAGATTTTCTGCGAATCGATAAAAGGAATAAAAGCTGATTTCTCTCTCTCTCTCTCTCTCTCTCTCTCTCTCTCTCTTTCTCTCCGTCTATCTATCTATCTATCTATCTCTCGTTCTCTTTCTATCTTTCTCATCGACTAAAACTAGACTGACAACTTGATGGATTTTATTTGCCTCCGTACATCCTCGTTTAGACAAGAGAACTCACTCCCGTACTTTTATCCACTTTCCACATCTTTCTTTCTTCTTTCTCTCTCTCTCTCTCTCTCTTTCTCTATCTATATCTATATATCTATCTATATCTATCTATCTATCTATCTATCCCTTTTCTCTTCCGCATTCGCTTTCTCTCCCTTGTTCGTCGGTGAACTCGAGTATTTGATATCCTAGCATTTTAATCCTGACGTGGATAGATACTGTTTGGGCAAACGGTGGTCGACGCTGAACCAGAGAGAAAGAGAAAGAGAGAGAGAGGGAGGGAGAGAGAGAGAGAGAGAGAGAGTCCAGGGTGACGCATGGCTTCAAACACGTTTCCTACGTACATACATATATTCCACGCACACCAACGTATATACAGGGTGGGTCATTTCGATTGTTCAACAATGATATTACCCATAAGATAATCACAAAAAATCTTTTCGATAAAACGTATTTAAATACACCGAAGCAAATCCTCGATTTTTTAATTTATAGATTAAATAATATCATCAGTTCGATAAACGATTAATATATTTACTCGGAATAAATTAAACTTTGAATACTTTGAAATTCTTATCTCACCCTATATAGATATTCAATGATAGAAAGAGAAACGAAAAGGATTAAACCAAAATCGTATCCAACATATCCCTTATCGATCGCACGTTTAGAAAGATTCCTTCGAGATTTCATTAACGATTTCGTCATAAGCTTTTATCATTTTATTCTTTTTTAATCATATTTTATCTTTTATTTCTTTTTTTTTTTTTTTTATCATTTCAGTCAATTGTTCGAACGAATAGATAATGTCGAAAGAATTTTTTTTTTTTTTTTATAAGTTTTCCCGATGAAGAAGAGAAGCTTAAAGTGGCGGAGTCGGCCAATGCAATCGAGATTAAAGAAGAAACGCGAGATGCTTAATCGTTGAAGGTACGATAGATCGACCGACCGATTGACCGATCGACCGATCGATCGATAGATCGAATGAAAGGACTAAGGAACGAATGATCGAACGAACGAATCAGGATTTATAAAGTCTAGCCACGCAGAAAAATCTTAGACATCTTGACGAGAACATGTATATATAGTATATATATATATATATATCTTTCTTTCCTACTAGCTGAGATGCTCTATCCCTTTTCTTTTATTTCTTTCTCTCTCTCTCTCTCTCTCTCTCTCTCTCTCTCTCTATCTATCTATCTATCTATCTATCTATCTGTTACTCTTTCTATTCTTCGTTTCATCCTTATCTCTCTCTTTCTCTCTCTTTCTCTTTTCTATATACGTGTATGTGTGGGTCCGACGGGCGTTTAGGGACTCGAAGATTAAGCCCGATATCGAGTTTCAGAGAGCGGCACGGGGTCCTGTACCTTTCTTTCTAATTCCCCGTAATATTTTAATCCGACCGATCGAACCCTTTATCTTCGAGGCTCATGCTCCCGCGTTGGCCGCGAACTCGAAACTTCTTCTTCTTCTTTTTTTTCTACCTTTTATTTTATATTTTTATTTTTATATGTATTTTCCTTTTTTTTCATTTTTTATTCTTAGAGAAGTAGTACGATTTATGTGTATATATATATATATATATATATATATATATATATATATATATATATTCAAATAGATCTTAAAGGAAGAAGCTTACCATTGTGCGAACTAAGATCCCTAGGTTTGTGATCCAATGCAAGAGCCCTTTCAGCATCTCCTCTTTCTTCACGAAGCCTGTAACAAAAGATAGAAGAAAAAAATTATGGTCGACGATAATCTTAAAGTTTGAAGAAAAAAAAAAGAAAAGATAAAGAAAAGAAAAGAAAAGAAAAGAAAAGAAAAACAGAAGAAACAAAGAAAAAGTAATTGAAAGATCGACTTTTTATTAAAGATTTGTAACTTTTACGTCGACGAATTAATTCGTTTTAAATAGATTCGAAGCTCGACGAAATCTTCGAAATCATTTAATTTTACGAATTGTAATCGAATGTGAATTATTATTTTTTTCTTTATTTTTTCATTTTTTTTTTGCCTCTACACTGTTTAATCCATCCAGTAGTAATTATTATCTCGTTTAATACACATTGTTTAGATTTATTTTGTAATTATTGAAAAATTCGTACGCAATTGACGAATAACTCGGTAGACTGGTAAATCCGTGAATTTTCATAGTAAAATAAAGTTTAAAAAAGAAGAAGAAGAAGAAGAAGAAGAAAGAAAAGTTTAAGAAGGAAGAAAATGAAGAAGAAAAAGAAATGAAAATAATGTAAGATGGAAAATTTTTAACGAACTCGAAGAAAAGAAAAGAACGAAAAGGCATTTTTCTTTTCGCGTTCTCATTGGCCGCCGGGCAACTTTTTTTTTTTTTTTTTATTAAGTACAAGAAGCAAGAAAGAGAAAGAGAAAGATAGTGGGAAAGAGAATTCAGTCGATGGATTCTCTTTTTCTTTCTTTTATTTCTCTTTGGTTTCATCATTCAGAAAGGTTCGAGTTTACGAGAACGATGGCGCTCATTAAAATATCGCAATGACTATACTTAACGAAAACTTTTAATTTCACTTTAATATTGTTTGCCTATCTGTTACCTTAAGGCATTATTACTTTATCACAAAAATCTCTTCAAATTCTTCTCTCGTAATAACCTAAGATCGCGGATGCGATCTGTCAAGACTTGGAGGAAAAAAACAAAAAATTAAATAAATAAATGAATAGATAAACAAAATAATCACAAATTTTTCCATTAAATCATAATGCGTGCAAAATGCGTCCGAACGAAATTTCTTTTTTTCTTTTTTCGGAGGAATTAAATGAAGATCAAAGTTATCAGATTTCTTTTTGGTATAATAAAAGGGACTAAAAAAAAAGAAAAAAGAATCGATCGACTAGTCGATGTCCCTTGATAAAAGGGTTTAGGGAAAGCGAGTCTTCCACTCTTAATGGCGAAGAAGAAGGGTAGCCCTATAGCTTTTATCGTGTGGTTTACGGCCGAGGTCATCCGCGTGCTCGCGGATTTATTTTCCAAGAAGCGTTGCCAGCTGTAGGGAAGTATAGTTCTCTGAGTCTCTCTTTCTCTCTCTTTTTAGCGATTAGGATACTTTTTTCTGAAGGATGTGCTTCGTCCTTCTTTCATCCCTTCATCTTCACGTCTCTCTCTCTCTCTTTCTTTTGTTCTTACGTCTCAATTTCTCGCGAAAATTATTCTCTAGGGTATACTTTTTCTTTTTCTTCTTTCTTTTTTTTTTTTCTGTAGGATCCACAATGTGGATCGGAGGCCTCTTTCGCACCTCGAATCGAACCGCGGACCATTAAGTAAGAAGTTAATATCATTAAACATAATATCGGGCGCATCTGGGAGCCACAGAGCACTTACCGACCCTCCGCCCTTTCCTTCCCCTCTCCGCCCACCTTCTCTAACTCTCTCTCTCTCTCTCTCTCTCAATTTCTCTCTTTCTCTCTCTCTCTCTCTCTCTCTCAGTCTGTCTTTCTCTCTTTCTATCTTTCTCTCCTTCGCGTCTCTCCACCCCTTAATTTTTTAATGAGAAAATGCTTTCAAAGAGCCAGAGAGAAATACCGTGTCTACGAGCGATAAGTTACGGTCTCTCACCGAAGGGGAGAGTGAAAACCTTCTTTTCCCATACTTACCGCCTTTCTTCGATGGCTTTCATTCTATCTCTATCTCTCTTTCTCTGACACACACAAACACACGTACACATATTATTATTTTCTCTTTCTTTCTCTCTTTCCCTCTCTCTCCCTCTCTCTGTCTCTTTATTTCTTTCTTTCCCTCTTTCACTTTTTTTATATGGACCCATTTTGCGTAGGACGCAAAAACTAAGGCAAATGGACTGTTTAGATGAAACATATAATTCCGTGAAATTGAAACGTTAACAAGAGGGAAGATACTTTCGATCGTATTTAGAAATTTCTAATCTATCATTTAGTCGACGTCATGGAACACACATATACATAAACATATATATATATATATATATGTAATTCGAATAAAGTATCGGTTTTCTCATCGCAAATGATGATAACTGGAAATAGAAGAGTTGATAGGGAAGACAACTTCTTAACTAATAAAAAGGAAATAAAAAAAGATTGGACGAATATATATATATATATATATATATATATATATATATATATATATATATATATATATATATTCTATACATATATATATTCATATATACGTATATATATATATCTTCATTTCTCTCTCTCTCTCTGTCTCTCTCTCTGAAGCGTCAGCTATCGTAACGACTTAATTTCGAGGATAATTAAATTTTAATTGGTAATACGAGTCGATTAAGGTGCCCGATGAATATCTCGGATGGCCTCCGTTTTATCTTCTTTCTTTTTTTCTCTTTCTCTCTCTCTCTCTCTCTCTCTCTTTCTCTCTCTCTCTCTCATCTCTCACGAAATCTATGCTATTCGTTGTAGAATAAAGGTGAAGTGAACGAGAATGAGAGAGAGAGAGAGAGAGACAGATAGGAGGAGACTCAAATCGCTTAGATGTTGCGGCCTCGCGATAACCGGCAACGAAGCAGGGTTATTAAGTTTGTAATTAGTCGAATATTACAGACTCGCGTCACGGCGTTCACCGTGTAACACGTCCGTCCGTGCATATCTATGCGATATATGCGTACGTACCCGTTCAAGCGTCGTTAACGCGTTACGGCTTTCATTACGCTCTTGTGGTACGCGGTTCTTGAGTGATTGGCAGCATATATATATATATATATATATATATATGTGCTGATTATATATACATATATATATAAGATGCTTAATAGCACCACCAATGATAACGACTACTCTAACGTGCACATTGATTCTCTTTATGGTTCCAAACGAATCCACGAGTTTATTATCACGTCTTTATCGTCTCTAACATTTCTTTCATTTTTCTTCTACTTCATCTAACTTCATTCACATTTTTTCTTTTTCTTCCTCCTCTTCTCTCTATCCTACCTTTTCATTTATTTATATGTTTCTTTTCATTTCTTTTTTCCCTTTTATATCCTCTCATTTCTTTCAGTTTTAATTAAACACTCATATATTACCAATTATAAATCAAAATAATTGTCCCTGCTAAAGGAATTATAATTCTAAAGAAATTATAATAAAAGAATTAAAGTTAATTATCGAGATAGTTTATGAGAATTTATTTATCCTTTAATAAACAATTTCGTTTAATTAATATCTGTTTTTCTTTTTTCTTTGTTTTTTTTGTTTTTTTTTTTTTTTTTTTTATCTTAAACGACAATATGTTAGATTTGTATTGTATTAGAAAAAAAAAAACCAGCGAAAATTGTTAAATAAGGATTTGTAAATTTATTATAGAGGAGAACCCTAACCGTGGAACCAGTCTCACGCTTAACACCGTACGAAACTAATAAGCCGAAAGAGCGACTGCCCTTTCTCCTCTTCGTCTTTGCCTTTAATTTTGATTCCGTAATGACGGACTCTGCGGGGAATCTCTCTCTTTCTCTTTCTCCTTCTCTTTTTCTCTCGCTCTCTTTCTCTCTTTCTCATCCTAACTGTTTAGAAAGGACCTTCTCGAAACAGCAGGAGTTCATTAAGTTTCCCATTTCTATCGTGGTAAAACGAGGTGAAGACTTATCGGACTACTCGCGACTTACGTTCTTAAATAGAAGAAGTATGATAATGGTAATGAATGAGATGGAATAGAGTGGGATAGATAACATTACTAAACTTATGTAATCTTTAATTTCGAACTTATTTAATCTTTAAATTCATTTACTATAAAAGAAATGGATATATATATATATATATATTAGATTTTTCGTATGAACGAATAACGCTGAACAAGTAATTCAGTAATTTCTTTTTTCTTTTTCTTTCCTTTTTTTCTTCTTATTGAAAGTATTTACTTATAGGCCAGGAGACAATAATATATTTATATACATATTAGATAAAACGAAATGCAATACTATATAGTATAATATACTGTCTGATATTACATGATATGTATGTATGTATGTTAATTAAAAAATCCATTATTATGTATATAATTTCTCAATAATTTATTTAATTAATATATATGTAAAATTAATTAAAACGATCTTAGAAACATTGAAATGTATGGATTAATTATTATTATTATTATTATCTCGTACAGATTCTCCAAAGAGTAGGAATGTTTTAAATCGACAGAAAGAGATAGAGACAAAGACAGAGAGAGAGAGAGAGAGAGAGAGAGAGAGAGAGAGAGAAAGAGAGAGAGGAAGAAAGAGTGAGAGAGATAACGAATAGGCTTTGACATTTTTCAATCGCTTTGATATCTTCTTGCGACGTGTATCAGAGAGCTAGCTTGGGCTTTCGACGATCCTCTACATGAAATCAAACGCATCGTCGGCATAACGCGAGCACGAGCTAATGACGACAGCAATTGTAATATCGGGGAACATGACAAAGGGGATTGCCTCATCCCTCTGCACCCCCCTTTCGAAATGGCGAAGGTATGTTCAACGGTAGTGGTACCCCTTCCGATCGTCGACCAATCGGCAGCTTTTCCGATAAACGATCTACGTGCCATCGAAATTCCACCTCCATCCTCCATCCTCCATCTACTACTACCACCATCACTGCCACCACCACCTCCTCCACCTCCTCCTCCTCCTCCAACTCCTCCTTCTCCTCCTCGTCCTCATCCTACTCTTCGATAGAGAGATATTTTTACTTTCAGCGATATTCCATCGCCGACAAAATTTTCTTTTTCTCTTTCGATTACCGAGCAATGGATTTCAAAGGATGACGACGACGACGACGTCATCTCGTCAAATCCAACGAGCTATCGCGTTACGTCGTCAGAGAAAGATAGACAGTGAGAAAGAGAGAGAGAGACAGACTTGAAATATAATAATAATAATAATAATAATAATAATAATAATAATAATAATAATAAACGAGGAATCTTATGAGAGAGACAGGGAAGAAAGGGTGTGAGAGGATAGCTGTAATGCGAGCCAAAGTCGCCACTGAAAATTTTACCCTTAGGACCGTGACATTCGAAGCAAAAGGGGTTGTTCCACGTGTATATATATATATATATATATATATATATATCTCATCTCTCTCTTTCTATTTCTACTTCTACTTAGAAGATATAGAGAATCAATGTCAGACTAGCTTAAATAATTTTTAAAGAATACAGATTAATAAAAAGTATGTCCCTTAAATGATATCTCGCTTTGGAATTAGTTCAAAATTCTTGTAAAAAATATTTTTGATTAATTGAAAGGTGATGGAGGTGGGAGGAGAAAATAACGGGGAGGGGGACAGAGGGAGGACGGGGTTTGGATATCACTTTGAAACTTAAGAAATAGACGTCATCGAGGTTGAAACTTTAGTAAGGAATACTTTAATGACAGCTGACAACGTCGTGTCAATAATTATGCGAGAAGAGAGAAAGAAAGAAAGAGAGAGAGAGAGAGAGAGAGAGAGAGATAAAAAATGAGATAGAGAAAAAGAGAAAGAGAGAAAAAGCTTCTGTCGGCGATCCGATTACTTTTCGAAAAGATCCGAGACAAAAGCGAAAACGAGGAGAAGGAAGGAGTGATTTTGTCGGTGGTGGTAGAAGAAATCGAGAAAGACTGCCAGTAGAAACCATAAATTATCTTCCATCTCGGGATAGACAAAGAAAAAGATAGAGATAAAGGGAGGAGAGCGTGTTGGGACCAAAAGGTTCTGGACCAAAAGGGAGGAAGTCGTAGGGCGAATCGAATTACATCATGGAAAGAGAAGGAAAGAGATAGAGATAGATAGATAGATAGATAGAGAGAGAGAGAGAATCTTTCTCCTTCCACGTGAAACTTACAAATATTATCCGACATATCCCATAGCCTACAACATTTATCAAACCGTGTCTTGTGGAAAGGGATTCAATCAGAGAATTCCACGAATTCCATGGACGTCAATAAGATAGACCCGAAATAAGACGTAAGCTCTTCCTATCATTAATTCATCATTTTTTCATATCTCCTTTCGCGTATTGAATCGTTTAACTACTTACGAACAACTTAGTAAATCTTATTTTTCTACAATTACATCGTTTCGTTTAATATTTTTTTTATGCATAAATAATAATCGAAAAATATTGAGAATGTATTATCGAACAAAATAAATAATGTGATATTATCGAAAATTTCATTATGCAATTCTTTTTTTTTGTTTCTACTTCTCGAAAGATATCTATCAAAACAATAATCATAATAATAATAATAATAATAATAATAATAATAATAATGAAGACGATGACGATGAGAAGGATGCAAATACTATAAGATCTGTTGTTGTCTGTTTCCCCCTCATCTTTTCCCTTCTCTCCTCTCTATCCCTTTTGACTAATAGATCTCAGCAGCAGTCACGACACAATCATACACAGACTACTGTTACTAACTTCATATCAATCCGAAGGATCTCGGGTGCCTCTAGCGAAGCACTCGTAACCAGTAGTGATAAATGATGCGAGACTTCTACCGACGATTGAGATTAATTTCATATATATATACACACAAACTTATACATATATATATATATATATTTATGTACATCAACACGTATAGATAGACGGACAAATTTAAGAGATATAATTTTTTTCTCATAAACCCGTATTTTCCAAATTTGAATAAATTTTATTCCTTTCATAAAATTAATTAATCGAAACTTTCAAGATTCTGTAATCTTAATTCAATGTCTTACCACCCTCTCCCTCTTTCTTTCTCTTTCATACACACACCATCCTAAAATTTATCGATAATTCGTCGAAATCGATGTAAGAGAAAGCAGACGACTCCGATAGAAGAGAGAAGAAACACGGTTGCCCTTCCTTCGTTTCTGTTATAGTCGAAGCAGCTAATTATGTATCCCCTGCGGGACCCCCCGCAGACAGGAAATGAGGTTCCCCTGAGTTCTCCTATCCGTTCTATATAATACCTATACAGAGAGCCTATATAAACGTATCTACGTCCTCTCGTACGCCTTGCGTTACTCTCGAAAATGTTCAAAATGGAGAAAGACAGTGAAAATACACTTATACATATACATATATATATATATATACATATATATATATATACAGGCGCTCATACATACACAGATACCTAGACACAGTCGGATTAAGTTAGCCTTGGGATCAAGATACAACGACGAACGAAAACGAGGTAGAACGACGACGACGACGACGACGACGACGACGACGATAACCTCTGACTTTATGCCTAACAGAGAGAAAGAGTGAGAGAGAGAGAGAGAGAGAGAGAGAGAGAGAGAGAGAACAGCGGTTTAATTAGACGACGCCCGAGATTCGCCTAGAAATGTTGATTGAACTAAATTGTTTTCCTCTGGGGTGCCTACCACCTCCTCTTCGTGCTTCTTCTCCTCTTTTCTTTCTTTTTTCTTCTTCTTCTTCTTCTTCTACTACTACTTCTTACTCGAACCCGACCTGGACCCTCTCTCTACCTCATTGGTTTACTCCTCTTTCTCCTCTTACCACTTGTCCTTCTGTTTTTGTTCTTGGTACGGAGAGTTCATTGGGGTGCTAAGGAGACAATGCTGATCAGTCGTCGAGATAACTGGCTGTTTAGGCAAACGACTTTCTGGGGTAGCTACCGTCAGCACGTTGGTATACTGCCCATGGAGAATGGATTCTTATAATACAGTGTGTCTAGAAAGTAACTAACTCAACTCATTACGATTACCCTTTAACTTGGAATATTTATATATTCTAGGCAATACCGTCTAAGTATAGAATTGATTTGTTAAAAAAGAAATATATATATACATACATATATATATATATATATATATATATATATATACATATAAATTTATTTTTGAATCGTCGAACCAATGTGAACTTTGATTCCATCACACCAAACTCTCCTTCTGTAAATATACAGAAACAAGGAGAACGTGAAGCGTACACGCGATTATCATACTACGTAATTATAGTCCGCAATGACAGGTATCGGCAGGAGCTATAATCATTCCGTCAACGGGAGTCGCTGTTTCGAAACGCGTGCCTCCGGTAGCTCGACACAAAAGACGGTTAGGTAAAGGTGAGAACAGGTGTAGTGTTTGCGGGTTCGAGGGGGACTCGAGGTAAGAGTAGAAGGGCCAAAGCCGCCGTTACTAAATATGTTTGCGCGACCACGTTGTAAGCCGCAAGCCGAGTCAATCGTTTTACTTGTCCTCTTGTTCTTTTCTTTTATTTCATTCCTTTTCTTTGTTTCTTTGTTTCTTTTTTTTTTCTTTTTTTCTTCTTCTTTTTTTCTTTTTTTTTTTTTCCTCCAAAGCACCTCGGCTCTCTTGCATTTGTTACGAGAGTAAGAATATCGTTTGTATATACGATTATATAATATATACATTGTGCGTACAATTGTATAATTAAAACTATTTCATTCTTTTTTAAAATGATTTACCTAGGATAACGATAAATATATATATATATATATATATATATATATATATTTCATTATTATTATGATTACATAAACTTGACACTGATAATAACTAACGATTGTCTCATAAAATTGAATGATGAAATATTAATA
>NC_062203.1:552500-587500 GCF_912470025.1 Vespa velutina | reverse complement strand
ACGATAGTGGTGGTGGTGGTGGTGATACTGGTGATGGCTATGGTAGATGGTGATGGTGGTGGTGGTACTCGGGCGTGTAGCATAGAGGGAGAAGAACGGTTTATATGGCTAAAGGCGCATCCCTCGAGCCGTATCGATCGTTGACTTTAAAATTCAAAGAGACCGACAATAGCTTCCCTTTCCGGCAGGGCCTCTGTACTACAATATCATATTCCGTTCCTTTCGTTTCATTGTCTGGTAAAGCCTGCGCTAATAATAAAAGATTGCTACCCTGGAAGCTATGCTTCGAAGAGAGTTAGAAGTAGGAGAAGAAGAAGAAGAAGAAGAAGAAGAAAACAACGAAGAGAAGGAAAGAGAGAGAGAGAGAGAGAGAGAGAGAGAGAGAAAGAGAGAAAGAAAAAGATAGAATGAGAATGTAACGGCAAAAGTAAGGGCCAAGCTCGGAAAAGTCTTCCCAACTTTGGTAGTACATCATCCAGATAGCCAGGCCCATAATGCTACTACTGAAAAGTTCCTCGAATTCTGTTCCCGCGAATTTAATATTCCGCGCACGGCACTCCCATTGTGTTCATGCGCTTCTTCCACTCTTCTACTTCTTCTCTTTTCCTATCTTTCCTATACTTTTCTTTTTTCTTTTCTTTGTTATTTCTTATTTTCTCCTTCTTCTTCTTTTTCGTCTTCTTCGAAGATCTGTTATTCTCCAAAGAAAATCTTCGTCGAATGGGCCCTAAACGATGATCACGAGTTTTCCTATTTGTTTGTTTAATAGGATATAAATAATGAAACGTGTAAATTATTTCGTACGATTTTTTCTTCTCCTTTTCTTTTTCTTTCTTTTTTTGAAATCTCCGACAAGAAGGAAGATAAAAAGTGAGACGAAGGAAAAGTGACGAGCTACGTGTTCTTCTGGCAGGAGCAACAATATACCCCGTTCAAATTACGTAGGTAACGAGAACGAAGAGCAAGACATTCGTTTGCGGTAAGGGAGATGCTGATATCGTCGAGTTTAGGGGGAGAACGCAATACAATGGACGATCGTATTAAATCATAAATGTAAACGAAGATGGCAATGTATTGGGGGGAACGAAAGAGAAAGAAAAAGAGAGAGGGAGAGATAGATAAAAAGAGAGATGGAATTAATGAAAAAAGGAAGTACGTACATATGCACACAAAGCATCCTTAATGAATCATCAATTGTCAAACTTCTTTCTAAACTCAAATACAATTTATAGTATATTCCTAGAATATAATGACAAAATTTAATTTACGCAAAATATAATAGTTCGATAAAATTTGTTAAATAATAATTGTACGATATATTTGTGAAAAAGAAAAAAGTTAATGCAAGATTCTAAATGTTACCAAAGGATTTAGAAATTCGTCCTTAATTTTGTGCTTCCTATGGTAGGACGTCTGCTTAACCGGACTCGTTCTTTTTCCCTTTATCACGGAGAACCACGGGGAGGATCAAACGTTGAGCATCAAAAGGAAATGTATTACGGATGAAAAGAAAGGAAGGATCCTCCGTAGTAATTCCCGAATTGTTCGATACAAATCTAGGATATTTAATATCCTTCGGATTCAATATTAGAAGAAAATTAATGGCTATATATAGTAATCGATGAGTCAGTTTTCATTTAAATCAAAAATGAATTACTTCGTTGAGAATTAATCTTTCAATGTGTCTATTAAAATAAATAATGAAAAAATATTCTATCATGTCGATGTATAATACACGAATAAATCCTTTCATTATCATAAAATAATTATTTTCATATATGTACGCATATATATATATATATATTACTTAATATTTACTTTTTCGTATATTATATGATTTAACGGATATATAATTTTTTTTCATATAAAAGATATAATTTTATATATAATTTAACTATCGAATGATCTTATGGAATAACTAGTAGTTTTACAAAATCGTAAACGAAACGGTGGGGGGAGCGGGATGTACCTGAATCAAAATTAAACGTATTCGGCAAGAGAGAGAGAGAGAGAGAGAGAGAGAGAGAGAGAGAGAGTGAGAGAGAAGGGAGAGACACAAAATGAAATATTTAGCGATCTCTCTGGGGGTTGGGTCCCTGTAAAACTCGAAGGTTCTCTCTTTGTCGGCAAGGATATAAACATAGGAACGAAATGGAATGTGGTAACCCCTTTTCTGCTACGTATTCCGTATGCCTGTTGTTTTATTATCGTGACGTCGAACGCAGTTATCGAAAATTTCTACCCTTCCTCTTGTGTCCTACTTTTCTATGTATATGAAAGGTGGGAGGGATTATGTATATGTGCATGGGGACGATGCGATTAATACAATTTCAAAATTTTTATATTAATAAGAAGAAAAAAGTTAAAGGAAAAGAAGAAAAAAAGAGGAAGAAGGAAGGAAGGAAAGAAAATATAAAAGGAAAACTTCGAAGGTGAACCAACCGTATAAAGCGAGTTGTCAAAAATAATTGATAGTATTTAAAGATTGAAAAGCGAAGGATATATCGATGACGACGAAGGTATATATATATATATTTTTTTTTTTTACCCTTTTTTCTTTTTCGTTTAAAAAGAAGAAAAAAGAAAAGGAAAGGAAAAAGAAATAACGAGTCATTCGAAAGGTCGGATAAAGTCTTGTGAAAATTGACGAGGCTCGTGTGGTACGAGTTAGATTGATCGCTCGAGTGTTTCGAGGAAAAGGCGTACGTGAAAAAGAGAAGGAAAGTGGAAAGAGGGAAAGAGGAAAGAGAAAGAGAAAGAGAGAGAGAGAGAGAGAGAGAGAGAGAGGTTGCGTTGAATGGACCGGATTGAAACGTCGAAGAGTGAATAGAGCCCTGAAAGAAATACATTAGCGCAATGTGAAGGGTAATTTGAAAAATAAACTGGAGTAATCGAAGAGTAGAATGGAAACGAAAAAACGTTTTCTCCTACTCGATCATATTTCCTTCACGTATTAAATAATAGAGAAGAAAAAAAGAAAAAGAAAGATATGAAAAAATTTATGCTTATAAAAAATATTACCAAGTTATTAATTATTTGAAGAATATGTATCAATGTTGTTTCAAAATTTCAAATATCTATATATACATATATATATATATATTTTTTTTTGTTTTGTTTTTCTATTTAAAATAACTTACAAGAGTGTTTCATTGCGATCGAATATAAAGAAGAAAAAAAAAGACAAAGAGAGAGAAAGAGAGAGAGAGAGAGAGAGAGAGAGAGAGAGAGAAAGAGATTAAAATCTAAATTACATTATATTTGACGATAAAGGTGCGAAGAAAGATATCTCTCTAATCGAGTTCTCTTATTCCACATGGAATTAGAAAATAAACGTGTATTCCCTGTAAAAAGCAGGTGCATTACTCGCTCGCAAATGCTTTACGACGATTTTATTGTCGGCCCCCGGTGTTCAGCGGTCGTATTTAACGTTTTATCCCACCGCGTTCATTCTATCCTCTCTTTCTCTACTCTATGGCACCCTCTTGCAAAAGGGTTACGATTATATTTTTCAACTATACGATCTAGAGAGAGAAAGAGAAAGAAGGCTCTTCGAATCGTTTCATAAAAGTCGTCTGGCACATTCGTTCTCCTAGATTATTGCACCGACGAGAACGAGATATATATTTTATTTATTATTTCACTTTTAAGGCGAGCCTATGCTCGGCATCTTCGGGACAACGTCCAGCATCAAGGGATTAAAGATGGAGAAGCATAAAGTACGAAGAGAACATTCTTTCTTTCTCTCTTTCTTTCTCTCTCTCTCTCTTTCTCTCTCTCTCTCTCGTTCTTTTTTCTCTTCTTCTTCTCTCTCTCTCTCTCTCTCTCTCTCTTCCTTTCTTTCTTCTTCGACTCGTTGAGTCGGCAAGATCGAAGATGGGAATATAGCTAGCCGGCAACACTTTGCTACTTTATTTCGCGCAAAACCGCTCGCACGCGTGCTTTAATTAAACGAGCACGCTCAAACCCTCGTAAAATCGTCTTACGCCGCTTTCCGCGGAACCTTATTTCGCCTTTAAAAACCTTGCCGCGAGAATATTTTATCGCCCACCACAACTCGCGAATATTCTTTCTCAGTAGGAAAGAATAAAAAGGTAGAAAGAGTATTCTTCGTAGAGAATATTCACATACATAGATACGTACATAACTTGCTAGAGGAGATGCGCTATCTTAAAAACGGGAAAAAGAAAAGAGAAAAAAAGGAAAAGAAAGAAAAAGTTTGGGAAAATGACCGAAAAGAAAAGGGAAAGGAAGAAATTGACGCGTCATTGTCCCTGTAAAAATCTTAACAAATCAGTTGTGTCAGTGAGAAAATAAGTTCGAAAAACAAAAAGTAAAGAGAAAAAAATAGCTATCATGCAAATCAATTTTGTTGCATAAGTAAACTTGATGCTGACCAATAGAAGAACATTTTAATATTTATCACTTTATTTTATCCTAATTGTAAAAAAAATTCAAGTATCAATTTTGCAAGAGTATTTCGATCAGCTATTTTCAATAATAAAATATCATTCTTTTTCTATGTATATTTAATAGAGAAATGTATCAATCGTTAATGCCTAAAATTATAATAAATTATAATTGGAAAATTTGTAAAATTATTAAAGAAATTATTTTATCTCAAGGTCGTTGAAAGTTACGTGTTATCAGTTATCAAAAGTTGAAAGTTATTATAAAGCCATTGATCGATTAATTCAGAAATGATTTTCAAGAATTACCAATCCGTTCAATGGACATCGTCTTCATTAGTTATGAACTTAGAAGTTCATTCATGTTGCATTCCATTTTATGAGGTACACTTTATGAGATAGTAAATAACATATTATTCATACGGAAGAAAGAATGCGAGACTTTATTGTATATTCTAATCGAAATATTCAAATTGAAAAGCGACAAGCAAATTATTATTGTTTTACTTGTTCCAACGAAATTGCAATTGTCAGTGATTGTTTTAAAGTTGTTATCAGAAAACAATGTTGTAAGACATTAGATGATAATAATCAAGATATGTAAAAAAAAGAATAATAATAATAATTTCTTCCAATGTAATATCATTATAATTCGAAGCGATAAGTTTTTTTTTTTTTACGATTCCGTAAGAAATTCGAATTATGTTCGAATAGGTGATCGTAAAAAGGTATTCGAGTACAAAGGATTAAAAAAAAAATACGAAGAAAAAAGAAAGAGAAGAAAAGAAAAAAAACTGATCTATCCTTGATAATAAAATATAAATATAAATAAATGAATAATACAAATGAAAAAAAAAAAAAAAAAAAAAAAAAAAAAAAACACGTATGTAATATAGACGAAGTTATACGCTATATTCGAATCCAACTATACGGCTTGAATGAAACATTATTACAAAAAATAAAAGTCATCATAATAAAATCTGATTGATAAGATAGATCGTCAAGGTTATATAGCGTTAAGTCGGACGTTCTTCGAAAGGGGTTTTTGGGGGTTGGTTACTATATATCGAAGAGGGTTGGAGTTTGAAGCTTACTTGGACTAAAATTAAGGAACTCGTGATGTTCCGTGCACGCGGATTTCGAGTTACTCGAGAAGAAGTGGGGTGAATATGTAAAGGGCTGGTCGGGATGGCAGGGCGGGGCGGGGAGTGATGGGAAAAGGGCTAGGCCGCAGCTGCGACATCGCGAAATTACGAGGTGCCTGTAGAAGTCGCCGTCTTCGTCTTCGTCGTTGTCGTCGTCTTCGTCGTTGTCGTTGTCGTCGTCGTCTCCTTAGTGAAAGCGTTGACAAATGACACGAAGGCAAGTTTTATTATTTTAGATGTCGGCCCATCAGAGAGCCAACGTGGTTACGGCTTATACGAACCCAGACGCCACGGCTGGATGTGTTTTACATATATTTTCTGACGATCTCCCCAGAGTCAACTTCCTCCCTGGCCCCTTCCTCTTTACTCCTTCCACCCTTTCCCTCTCCCTTGTCTTTCTTTTCCTCTTTCTCTTCCCTCTTTCCCATTCTTACCTTCTTTTCTATCGTTTCGAGTTCCTTGACAAATCCCTTCGGGGTTTTATTAGACGAACTTTTTACGATGAACTTTATGTATCTGTCCTCTCTCTCTCTCTCTCTTTCTCTCCCATTTTCTCTCTTCCTCTTTATAACAAACGAGTGTTTAGAATAAAAGGAAGTTCGTAGAAATTCGAAATATATTTCGAATTTCATCGGCGCACTTATACTTGCTACTACTTTTTTCTCTCTCTCTCTCTCTCTCTCTCTTTTCTTTTTTTCTTTACCCTCGTGTTTCTCTTTCTACGAGAATAATATCACCGAAGAACGTTTGCTTTCGATTTTCCCGCGAGCATATTTACGTTACCGATGATAAATGGTTTTTAAAACGTAGAGGGAGGAGGACGGCGTGAAGAGCGATGGGGAATAGATATACGGAAATCCCGAAACAACCGTACACCCGTTACAATTTTAAGACGGGCGTAGGAGATATCAAGACAGAAAGAGAGAGAGAGAGAGAGAAAAGAGAAAGAAGAAGAAGTAGAAGAATAAAAAGAAGATGATGATGATGATGATGATGATGAAGGAGAGAAAAAGAAAGAGAGAGATATATATATATATATATATATAGAGAGAGAGAGAGAAGGATATCATACTTGGAGAAGGAGAAAGATGGAAAGTGCATCGCAGATGCGCCATGACTGATGTTCCTCACTTCCAGATGTAGGAACACTACTATATACACCCATAATACTTTTATCCTTGGTTGTTGTTTGTTCAGAGCGTTCTAAAATACCACCAATGGCAAGCTACGTTGGTAGGAGAGAAATAATGATGAAGAAAAAAAAAAAAATAATAAAAAAAGAAAGAAGAAAAAAGAAAGAAGGAAAGAGAAAAAAAAAGAAAAGAAAAGAAAACTGGGTAAAGGGTGGAGGGAAAGGGAGGAAAAAAGAAAACGAAGGGAGGGAGAGAGGGAGAGGAGAAAGAAAAAAGGAAGAAACGAAAACGAAGTAGTAGTACTTTATATATGGGTTTGTTCGAGCGCGCTCACCCGCGATTATCCTCGTAAAAAATGACGGTTGCATCAACAACGTCGAACACGTGTACTTGTAACATCGTCCTCCGAGATGTTAGGCTTTCATCGTCCTCGATGATAGACGTCTATCACGTGAGACAACGTTCTCGTCGCGGCCTCCTTTTCCTTCTTATTCTTCTTCTTCTTCGTTTTCGTCTTCTTCTTCTTCTTCTTCTTCATATTCTTTTACCATTTTTACTTTGTCCTCTTTTCCCGTTTTCTCTCTTTCGATTTACTGCGAAGTCTTCATACGAGTTGCTCGTTAACGTTCTAACAGCGTACTACTACTATTACTGATCGTTGTATACTCATAGAACAGGACCTTCTTATTTTTCTTTACCTCTAGGAAACAGTAAACATATGATACGAGATGGCATACAATGTCAACGGAATACAATCATCGCGTAGCAAATGAATAACAGTTTAGTTATGTTAGTTATATATAGATATAGTAGAAGTGGATAGATAGAAGTGAGTAAGTACATAAATAAATAACTTGCTTACGTCGAGATAATAACATCGTAATGACATATAAATGGACCTTGAGAAATGAAAACGATGACGGAGTAACATATGTATATCGAACGTCTTTTACGTACTTTAATGTAGTTACATATGTAGTTACATATTTATATAAATATATATATATATATATATGAGATGACTTTTAATGAAGAGTTATTACGTAGCGATTGAAATTATTTTTTATATTAGATTGAAACAAAATGGGCAATTTGAACATTGCAATAAAGGAAAGAGTAAAAAAAGTAAAATTGAATCTATAGAAGAAAATGAGTGAATGAGAGAGAGAGAAAGAGAGAGAGAGAGAGAGAGAGAGAGATAAAAAGGGGTAGGTTCGGAAAGATCCGTTTAGGGGACTTATCAATTACCGGGGACGAGCAGGAGCCACTTTTCGTTGGAGCCTGGCTTTTACGTGCGGCTATGTAAATTGAAGAGGTTACACGGTTTTACATATTTCAACAGATTCCTGTCACTCGTGTAGAAGACGAAAGATAGAGAGAGAGAGAGAAAGAGAGAGAGAGAGAGAAAGAAAGAGAAAGAGAAGGGAGAGAATGGTGCAGAGAGACGGCTGGTGTGGTAGCCACTTGAAAAGTGCTGGGCGAAGCGTTTCGTCGAGTGTTTTATGGAAAGCTTTAGAATTGTAGATTTTCTCTCTCTCATGTTCACGGGATTTATGATGGCCGCCGACGGCAAGAGAGAAACGTTCTACGTATGCATTCTCTCTCTTTCGCGCTCTCTCTTTCTCTTTCCTCCCTATGTATGCTGCTACTTGCAGCCATGGCGAAAATATATAAAAGGATATTATTTAAATTCTTGACAAATTTCAAACTCGAGCCTTCTTGTCTTTGCCACGTCAAAAACATATTTTTCAAGTTGTGATCAATGTTGAGAGGTCAACCATAAGAAGAAGAGTCATCGACATATATATATATATATATATATATATATATATATATATATATATATCTCATATTCTTTGTCTTTCTTACTATCTTTATAGATCTACTCTCTTTCTCTTTCAAGGAGAACGCCCGCGAGCGATGTGACTCGCTATTGGATTTCGATTGAAAAACGATTATTCTTATCGAGTGACCCGTGGACTCGCAGCTCCTGCTCGTTTGTCATCGCCCGTTACGCTTTTCTCTCTCTTTCTCTCTCTCTCTCTCTCTCTCTTTCTCTTTCTATCTATCTTTCTCTTTTACTGTCACCACCAGCATCCCCGAACATCGTGAAGGATCTTTTCTCCCCCTTCTTACTTTCCAACTCTCTCCTCTCTCTTTCTCTCTCTCTCTCTCTCTCTCTCTCTCTCTCACTCCTACGTCCCTGGCAAACTTTCACGATTCCTATCCCGACGATCGACGGTTCTTTCGTACTTTTTCTTTTTTTCTTCCCTTCGTATTTCGTACTTCTCCTTTTCTTTTTCCTCTTTTTTTCTTTTCTTTTTTTTTTTTTTTTTTTTTTTTTTAATGTCTTTGTCTTCTTCAAACGACATGACCTATCGCTTTCTATACTTGCATCGTTATATTTATAGCACAACAACGTTCCTTCTCTCCGTTAATAAAAGTTTATTAATATTTGAAATAGTAAAAAAGAAAAATAGAAAAATTAAAAAATCTGAAATACTATCGTTCGTTCGAATATTATTCGCTCTTTTTTCTTTTTTTCTTTGTTTCTCTTTTTACCCTAAATACTTTTAAACGTTGAAAATAGAAAAGGATGAGCGAAAGAATTTGATTTGGGAGGGAGCAATAGTCGGAACTGCAGAGCATACATGAAACTGTTTGATCTGTATGCATATCGTAGTAGCTCTCAGTTTCACAAATTCTCTCTCTCTCTCTCTCTCTCTCTCTTCTTTCCCTCTCTATAGTAGGAAAGAAGAGAGAGAGAAGGAGAGAGAGAGAGAGAAAGAGAGAGGGCCTGACCCTGCAGGGCAAGCACGTATTTGCAGAAGGGTCGCTGATAACACGACACCGGACCCATATATTTATACGTATGTATGTGTCCGTATTCTCGTGAACGTGGACGGACACTGTAAATATTAGTTCATTACCAAAAGTGCCAGTAGAACCTTGGCTACGAACGGTTGGTAGGACTGTATCGAACCGCAGGAACGTTCGTTCGCGGTTTATTTAATACCACCCTTTTAACTGCTCTTCTCAATTTCATCCCTTTTGTTTCCTTCTCTCTCTTTCTCCTTTTCTCTCTCTCTCCCTCTCTCTCCCTCTCTCTCTCTATGTATCTATCTCTCTATCTCTTAGATTCTAATAACGTTTATGGAATAAATCTGATTTAGAAATTAATCGATATTGTTTAGGGTGCACGTTTAACACGTAACTATAAAGAGATTTCGATGAAAATTAAATCGATGTCCATATCTCTGGAATTAGAAAGGAGAAAGAGAATGAAAGAAAGAAAAGAAAAAGGAAAAAGAAAAAAGAAGAAGAGGAAGGAGAAAAAAAAGAAAAGATTTCTTCTTGTCACGCAAAAGACATCGATATCTACTCATACATACATATATATATATATATATATATTTATACACACGCGCGTGCACATACATACATACATACATACATACGCATACATACACATACACACATGCATCAAGAATTATCCGTTCGTTTCGATATAATCGAAGCGATGGAGCCCGTTAGAGACTTTCCATCAAATCGATCCAATTCTCATGGGGAGGTTAGCAGTGAACGAAGGAAGGAAGGAAGGAAGGAAGGAAGGAAGGAAGGAAGGAAGGAAGGAAGGAAGGACGAGGGAGAGAGAGAGAGAGAGAGAGAGGGAGAAGGGAAAGACGAGCTTGGAAACGTTTTGCCGGAAGTATTGCATGTTGCGGGTTCATAAATAAGATTACAAGAAGGTGCTCGTACTCATAGTGGTAGTAAGCGAGCGGGTGGTCAAAGGAAAGAAACAGATATATGAAAGAAAACCTAAATGAGAAAAAGAGAGATAGAGAGAGAAAGAGAAAACTCAACTTGATAATATAGTATTATACTGTATGTGTGAAAAAAGGGGAATCATTTAATAACAATAATATATCTTGACCTATTCAACGATACCCCGAATTGATTTTTCATAGAAATGCAGAAACAAAGGAAAATAGTGATATATCAGTGTATATCGTAAATACTATCTGCCGTTTGATATCAATCGTTATTGCTTTAGTTCTTTTTTTTTTCTTTTTCCTTTTCTTCTTTTTTAGAGAAAGAGAGAAAGGGAGAAACAGAGAGAGAGAGAGAGAGAGAAAGATAAACGATAATCGAGATTATTTCTAATCGAAATTATCGTTTCAATCGTGACACCTATGTATATCAGATTTTCCTCGAAAATTTGATCGTTAAACAAAGTTAATTTGGTAACATCCTGTTCCAGTTAAAAGTATAGAGTTCAACGATCCTTCGTCAGCACTAATCGTAGGAATAATTAGTACGGAGCTTAACGTTACTGGTAGGAAGACGGTGACACGTCAAGTCTTCTCTCTCTCTCTCTCTCTCTCTCTCTCTTTCTCCTCCTCTTTCTAACGTCGAGGTTCGTTCGCCACACGACTCAACAAATTAGATGACGATGATCGTAAGCTCGTTAGTCTTCGGAACGACCGATCGTCGAGGAAATATCGTTGGCTGTACTTACGATGATAGACGAAACAAGAACGAAAGATAGACGCAGACAAAGATAGACGAGAGAGAAAAAAGAGAGAGAGAGAGAGAAGATGGTTTAACGACGAGAGATGAAAAGAACCGAAAAAATGGCGAGTCGATTTCGGATGATAATTTCACGGTAGATTTAGTCCTACTACTCTTCGTTGTGTGTGTATATATATATATATATGTATATATATATATATATAAAACATATGTGTTTGCGTATGACACATCGTTACGCCATGAGACCGTGGACTAATTATGTTTTTAATTAATCACCGTTTTGTCGCACAAGAGGAGGAACGAGAACGCGTCGAGGCGTTGAAGTCACCGGCTTTCGCTCGTCGCGTGCCAAAGTTTGCTCGGTGTACCTCGTTACCGAGCACCGACGTACGTTCTAATAATGCACCTTGGTAAAACATGACACCTTCCTATACACACATATACAGAGAGAGAGAGAGAGAGATACATACACATACACACGCACATTGACTTTCTATCTGTCTATCTTTCTTTCTCTCTATTTTTCTCTTTTTTCTCCTCTCTTTCTTTCCTACAGTCTCTCTTCAAGGAAAGAAGTATTTACCGTCCAACAGACAACACAACGTGACAGGTTTAGGAGACTTCGAACGACGTTCTTTCGACGCATCAACGTAAATGATCCGGAAACTTCGTTGGAATAGAGAAGGATATTAAATATGTGCATATCCAAAAATATTTTCTAACGGACCCGCCATCGTAGAATTCCTTTGTCTAGACTATGACGACGTGAGGATATAAATAATTTGTCGTAAACATATGTATATAAGTTATTTCTTTTTCTTTTACTTCTTTCTTTCTTTTTTTTCAATGTGTTAAAAAAAATTCGAATCCTATTTCTAATAACCGATGGATTATTTGATAAAAGGCAGGAGAGGTAAAAAAGGAAAGGAAGAAGAAGAAGAAGAAGAAGAAGAAGAAGAAAATTAAAAGGCAAGGAAATATATGGAATGAAGTGTTAAAGGTCAAAAGGAGAGAGAAGATTAAAAGAAATGATAAAAAAAAAGGGAAAAAAAAGAAAATAAATAAAAGGAGGAAGAGGAAGGAGATGATCGAGGACGATCGAAATCGTTTCGTGGCGTCGATCAAAACGCACGATCCTTTCTTATATTCCACGAAAAAAGGATATATAAATTATGTATAGAGATATTTTCGAACTAGAACGTTTAGGATAGTCAGTCAAGCGACGTAATACATGTGTGACGTAACACGAGACTCCTTTCGAGAAAGCTTAAGTTAATCGGGAGAATCCTGCGATCTAACCTCCTTTCTTCGATGCACGGTTTCCACATAATCGATTCGTAGAAAGGATCGAACGGGCGAAGTTAGTATGTTTCCAAGGATGATCCCTTTTTGTCACGTTGGATCAACTATTTTTGTCTGAGGGAGATCTCTCGATCGTTATTCACTCGAAAATTCAGGCTCACGCGAACTCATCCTCTTATTTTTACCACAAGTTTTATCAAGAAAATCATTTCGAGTGGTTAATTGTCCTTTCTACTGAATCATTTTAGATAAAAACTAGATCACGAAGAGTCACGATCCAACAATTCCAAAATACCACAGTTTTTAGTGTCCCAGTTCTTTTTTTTCTCCCCTTTCTTTTCCTTTTTTCTTTCGTTTTATTTTTTTTTTTTTTTCCTTTGTCCTTGTAAAAAATCATATCCCACACGTCGAATCAATAAGTCAATCGACATCGAAGTTAATTAATCCATTGAATATCCTCTCTATTGCAAAGAAGGAACGGACAAACGAAAGGAAAAAAGAATGTTGAATGTATTAATAATATCATAGAAAGGACAAACTTAATTATAATAATTTGTGAAATTTTTTCAACAAATTTTTTACGATAATCAGTTTAAGTTAATAGTTAACTATTAAATAGAAGTAAACGCGTTAACCCACAAATAGACACATATATATATATATGTATATATACATATATACATATACATCGTAGATACGTACAATTTTAATCAATCGACATTAGCAAACGAGGAAAACGTATTTCTCAAGGCGTTAATCGTAACGCATCATTATTACACGCACGAAAGCAAAGCTACGTATGTATGTTGTATTACTTGAGCAGAGAGAGGATGGTGTAACGCAGCGGGACTCGCGTCAAACGTCTGCGAGACATAAATACGTCAGGGCATGGTGTGCGTGCGCCAAGGCGCTGACAGTTCGTTTGAGTGCAATTAGCGTCTCTCCTTCTCACCCTACCCCTTCCTACGTCCCCCTCTTCATCTTCTTCACTCCCCACTTGTATTCTCCCTTATCCCTCCCATCCTTGTTCATAGTCGACGCCTCATAAGCTTGCTATCGCGTAACAGATCACCGAATGAAATTACCTGTTTCTCTTATTTTTCATTCTCCTACCGTAAAACCCATAGAAATAAAAATATTTTACATGATACATACACACATACATGCATACGCATGCATGTCTGTATGTGTGTGTGTGTGTGTGTGTGTGTGTGTATAATTGAAATATTACGAAATCAGAAAAATATCGATTTAAAATGATACAAGGTTACAATTCGTTTCTAATTCTAAATAAATTGTTTTAATTTAATTATTATCTAATATAATTAGACATTGCGATTGGTATTAGATCCAGCTTCGAATCAGATAATTGATCATATATAAAAGGCTATGGTTGACATTAACAAACGTTTTCGTTTAATTCACAACCACAAAGAGGAAGAGTGAGCGACCGAGCGAATGAAAGAGAGAAAGAAGGGTAGGTGAGAGAGAGGTCAGTGGGGGTAGCAGGGAAAGAGGAAACGAGCACATAGCACGAATCGCCCATAACGAGGAGGCTCAACTTTATGAATATTATTTTCCAGCAGATGTCCCGGACGATAGGAGCCTCGTCGACGTCGCCGACGACGTCGTTCTGGTAATTAATGACGCTTACCCGAGAAAAGAAAGAGAGAGAGAGAGAGACAGAGAGAGTTTCATAGTTAGGGTTGCGATCGTTACGAGAAAGAGAAAGAGAGAAGATATACGAAACCTCGAGGAAATTAAGAAGAGGGAAAGAGAGAAGTAGTAACGAAAATAGAAGAAGAAGAAAAAGGGGGATAGAATTTTGGCAGGAGGGTTCGACGATAAGAAAATCCAGCTTGGTGAAAACCAATGGTAACTCAACGGTTGGATGTTTGAATGGAGAACGACAATGCGCTTTGAATTATGCTAGAATGACTTAGTAGTTTTAAAGCCAGGAAGCCGACATTAGCGCATTGATACCAGAACATTCTGAGGGACCATTAATATTACTTACTTTACGGGGCTAAATTCTCTCTCTCTCTCTCTCTCTCTCTCTCTCTCTCTCTCGCACTCTCTCTAGCATAGAGAAAGAGACTGTATGTCGAGTAGAGAGAGAGAGAGAGAGAGAGAGAGAGAGAGAGGTTTGCCTCTGTCGGAGGGTCGTGCTCGCGTTTTAACCGGCCGCCTCTATCCGGGGCTCGTAGCTCCGCGTATTCGCGAGTTTACCGCAGAATCAGATTATTATCTCGCGCGTACCCTCTCCACGCATTTCTCCCGGGAGGCCCAGCAGCCACCCAGCTAGAGCCACCCATTGTCACCGTACCGCGCTGCCGGCCGGGCTTAACGAGCTAAATTGGGAAATCGATGATGATGTCGCGATTCTCCGTAGTCAGGTTTTTACTTCGCTTCGATTAACGTTCGATCCTCTTGGATGTTCCGGTGTCAAACATATACATAGTACGTGAATAATAGTAATATAAAGATATTATTATAAAGACTATAATTTAGGAATAATATCTGTAATAATCTTAGAAATATATGTACATACATATATATATATATATATATATATGTGTGTAGGTAATACCGAGTTTGTGAAAAAAAAAAAAAAGGAATACTATACGGATTCGTAGATTGAATTTAAAAAGTGCGAAGGAGAAAGACAAACGAGTGATATAACTCTTCCCAAACGAAAAAGGAAACCTTTCTTCCGTCGAGTTAAACGTTTGTCACGTGCAAAGCGCTTGGATTAGACACGACACGTGGGGATAACCCGGTCGAAAGAGGAGAAGAAAGAGAAAGAGAAAAAGATAAAGATAAAGATAAAGAGAAAGTGAGAGGGCGTGAGTCGGTCGAGCAAGCTGCTATAGCGCCAGACTCTCTTCTATCCGTTTGCTTGTAAAATCAAAAGGACAAACAATTAATAACGGCGTTGCCGGCGATTAATCAGAATTTAACTCTCAGTTAAATACTCAGGGGGGTTCGTTTCGTGCTTGTGGCCTCAGTCTCTCTCTCTCTCTCTCTCTCTCTCTCTCTCTCTCTCTCTTTCTTTATCTCTTTCTCTCTTGGTCCAATCGAAAAGAGAGAGAAAGAGATACAAGAGAGATATAGAGAGGGAGAGATAGAAAGAGAGAGAAAGCTCGAAAGGGGTGAGAGCACGCAGAATAAACAAAGGTTTACATCAGTGTCAGTCGCAACAAGTCCGAATTCGTCTAGGGTTCTCGGCATGAATATTCACGGCTGCTCTCTCGCTTGTCCGTCCCTTCGAGCCACCCTTCGGTCCTCCGTTTGCCTCAACCGGCCGTCGATTCACCCCCCATATACGCCAACGCTTCCTCCTCCGTGCCTGCCTGCCTGCCTCGTCGTCCATTTACCACCCCCTGCGATATCCATCGAACGGCTACCAGTCAAAGGCCCGAAATCACAATACGCGTTTGTCCGGTTGACGAAGTCAACGTTGGGCGGCTGCTAAAGCAAATAGAATGTGAGGGCGATCGCCACGGGCCTGATGAAAGAGAGAAAGAGAGAGAGAGAGAGAGAGAGAGAGAGAGAGAGAGAGAGAGAGAGAAAGAAAGAGATAAAGAGAAAGAGACCGGACCAATGGTCATTACCTTTGAATTGGAAATGACGTTTCCAACGTTATCCGTCGAGTGGCGATTTTCAAAGCTCGTTTTAACGATCCTTCGACTGACTCTCTTATTTGATCGAACTTCCCACTCGCCCTCCCCCTCCTCCACCCTTACCCGGTACGAAATTTCAAAGAAAAGAGAAAAAGAGACAAAAAGATCCATTTAAACTTTCAAAGAATTGGATTGAACGTCTTCTTATGTCTAACCATCAATGATTACCTATCCAATATTACTACTACTATTGCTACTACAACTACTATTACTACTACTATTACTTCTTAAGATAAAAGGGAAATCGGCTTAGTAGGGGGTTTTAGAGAGCCCTTTCGCCAAGAGAAAATTGCCGAACGGTCGATGCGAGGAGTGTTTCGAGGCCAACCGAATGATTTAATCCCCGAATGATGGACGTTCACGTCGCGACGATGATCTGCGTGCCGTGAAGTGACAAGTGGTTAGGATCACGGGGAAACATCGTGGCTCTGTGTGGTTGTGCGCGCTTTAGGTGGGTGTGCGCACGTTACTGGTATCGGAGCAGGAGCAACTCGCGGTTCTCTATTGGTATTTGCTATATATCGGTAACTCTCGCTTGCTTTCCATCCAGACCAGAAGGAAAGAGGGGTATGTAGTTTGAGGGAGGTGTGTGGAGATAGCGAGAGAAACAGAGACAGACAGAGAGAATGAGAGAGAGAGAGAGAGAGAGAGAGAGAGAGAGAAGGATGAGAGAGGCGGAGAGCTCGAACCGTACAAATCATGTTGGCATTACCGCGTCAGGCCTCAGGACTCAACCTGTCGTGCGACCGGAAACTCGACGCTTCACGGTAATACTGATTTATCGGAAGTGCAACGGGTTGGTATGCAACGCTGATGCAACGCATACGCATCAGGGACACGCGATTCGGCGTTACGAGGATCTTCGGGAATAACGAGATTTTTTCTTTCTTTTTTTTTCCCTCCCCCCCCTTCTTTTTTGTCTTTTCATTTTACTCTTTTTTTTCCCTCGTTCTTTTTTCTTTACCTTTCGTTTTGCTCTTTTTTTTTTGTGTTTCCTTTCCTTTTCTCCCTTCTTTTATTTTCTTTTTCTTTTTTCTTCGAATCCTCTCCCTCGTTCTTTCCCCGTTCTTTCACTCTTTCTCTCTTTCTCTTGTCTTTTTGTGTGTGTGTGTGTTTTTTTTTTAGTTTTTTTTTCCCCCTTTAAATTTCGAAAAACATGTGGAAACACGTGGACGTAAATCGATAGCAACGAAAAGCGTACTTTAAATAAGTCGACTCGTTAAAAGGTACCGATTCGATAAGAATTCGTTCGTAATAATATCCCCGCAATTGTTGTTCCCTGACAATTCTTTTCTTTCTCTTTACTTTTGTCTTTTTTTTCTATTTTTTTTTTCTCTATTTTTTTTCTTTTTTTTTTTTTTTTTATTACGAAGTTAACGAGATTCAAATCGATAGACTTATTACTTGTGTGTCTTCTCCTACCTTTCAAGGTGTTTGACAATATCTTCGTAGGCAGCTCGGCAGTTTTCCCATACCGTCCCGGACCTGTGGAACACAAAAGGCAATACTTCAGGTAAAACAGGACAAAACATAAGAAATTTTTAGCGACAATATTATTATCCCTTCATAGGAATTATTAGGATTTCCTTGATCAGTCTTATTGATCAAGAGAGAAAGAAGATCTTAAAGAGGAAGAAAAAGAAAGGAGAAATGAGACATAGGAAGAAGATAGAAAGGAGAAGGGATAAGATATGATGCAGAATGCGGGAGAGAAGCGAGATGGGAGTAGGTTGGAACAGGGGATAGGGATGTGATAGAGAAGATTTTTCCTCTTCGTCTGCCTAAGTTAGATATCTCATTTCTTCTTTTTCTTCTTCTTCTTTTTCTTCTTCTTCTTCTTCTTCCTCTTCTTCTTCTTATACTTCTTGCTTTTTTTCTTTCTTTCTTTTTTTTTCTTTTTTTTCTTTTTTTTTTTTTTTTTTTTTTTTGATTCACCGAGTTGACCGACTACGTCTGAGCTAACACGAAATATGCCGCTGGTGCTTTGAAGTACGATGATTAAAAGAGACGTCAGAGTTACGAAGAAACGAACCTAATTCCGATCCCTAACGACTAACGTCTCCGTCTCCGTCTTCGTCTTCGTCTTCGAGTGGCACGGGAGATACAGCTAATGAGAAAAACATAGCTAAGAAGAGAACCTACTACTACCTTATTATCCGCGATGGATCGCGGTAACCGTAGGTAAAAGAGTAACACACTTTTAATGAAGAATTCAAAAGAAAGAACAAAAAGAAGAAAGAAATTCCACGCTCAATTTCCGACCGATCTAAATATTTTCGAATTAAAATGGAAGAGAAACGACGTGTCAAAATATTCGTGATAATTTCTAATGACGAGTCAAATATAAAATTTCATTTGAGATATATCCTTTTATTATTTCCTCTCCACATCTCCACCCCTCTCACCCCTCTCTCCCTCTCTCTCTTTCTTCCTCTCTTGCATTCTTTATATTAAATATAATTAATCCTCCATTCCTTCAACCTACTTTAAAATTAAATTGATCTCTTTCTCTCTCTTTTTTTCTTTTTCTTTAAAAAATTTAACATCAACAATGTTTCAAAAGATATATCCTACGTATGTATGTACGTTCGGTATTTATTCGCTGGAAAATGGATAGCACTTTGAAAGGATAGAATGGGTAGGGTGGAGGGTGAAGGGTGAAGGGTGAAGGCGAACGGACAGATGGGAGGACGTGCGTCGAAACTCTGCGTGGAAACTGGTAAAAGAGGATACTGAAGGAGAAGGTGACGAAATACAGAGGAGGATGAGGACGAAGAGAGTCCGAGGATAACGATAGGAGAACCTTCAACTTGTGACGATGTGTATAAAGTATATATATATGTATGTATATATATATATATATATGATAGTATGGGTTGCTTTACGATGGGGTTGCGTTGAATTAATCATATTCCGGTGTTTGTCGTGCCGCCCCCAGACGTAATCCGTCTTACCTCCCGATCTCTGTCTCTTTCTCTCTCTCTCTTTCTCTCTCTCTCTCTCTCTCTCTCTCTCTCTCATTCTGCGATAGATTTGCATTTTAATTAAAAGCAAAGCGCTGAAATCATAATGCGAAACTCACGACGTCGCCTTCGTTACATTAACCGAGGCCTATGTAAGTACCAGGACGATCGAAAAGAAATCTAAATGATCTTCCTCCTTTCAAACGTCTTATCATTTTTTATTTTTATTTATTTTATTTTCCTTTTCCCTTTCATTTCTTTTTCTTCCTTTTTCTTCTTCTTTTTTTCGAATTCATTTATTCAACAAACCTTCATTGACTTAATATTTTTTCGAACGGTCACTTAAATGTTAAATGTTATTAAATGTAATATCGTAATAGTCAAATGATGAGAAAATTTATTGTCTATAAATAATTTTATTTCTAATAAATCGAACGATTCGACGAGGGTTATATATGTTGGGGCAAATTCGAGGCTAATTACAGCAGGCGGATGTAATCGAAAATTAAGGCGAATCTCAAAAGCTTCGAGCTTGTCAGAAAGATAGAGAGATAGAGAGAGAGAGAGAGAGAGAGAGAGAGATTAAGAGAAAGAGAGAGGGTCGCATCTATTAGAAACGCGTTAACAAATGCCGGGATTAGTATCGCGTTTAGAACCCCTCGAGTACGCGCCCTTAGGATCGACGCGACGTCTCTACACAGGATTTCGTCTTTCTGCTTTCGCGCGTCTCGCGAGATCTTCCTCTTCCCTCGTTGAGATCGAATAAGCTGCGATATTCGTCTTGAAACCGCAACGCTTTCAAAGATTTATAACTCCAGACTGTACGTTACGTCATTCTTCAGTTCAAAGTTCAAACAAAATATAGCTTGTTAATTAAATTAAATTAAATATATATTTAATAAATTAAATTAATTGTATGTATATATATATATATATATTTTTTTTTCTTTCGTTTCAAAGAGAAACATAATTTTTAAGTAACAATACTTTCTATTTTCATTATATCGATTACATTTTTTCTAATAACCAAACGAAGAAACTATTTTCGGATATATTAATATCTTGTTTTATTTTCTTTTCTTTTATTCATCAAATGCATGTAAGATTTTTGTATAAAATTCTTTTCACATTGTCTTTCTTACGTGACAATTCATTGAATGCTAAAGAGAGAGAAAGACTGAGAGAGAGAGAGAGAGAGAGAGAAAATCGAGTTCACCGAAGTACACATCATTTTATTAAGACTGAATAGATATCTTCGAAGAACATTAAATAAGAATGAGAAGAATCCGAGGAAAGCGAGAGAAGACGTTCTCCTAAGAACTAAGAAAAGAGAAAGAGAGATCAAGCGGTGTCGAGACCCCTTGGATTTCCACGGCTTCGCCGTCTCTTCAAATCCTCTTAAAGTTGTATTCTTTTGGCCTCGCCAGCCCCTCTTGTAACATCGCGAACAGTCCGAACAACGCGAACGTGTCTTGGGGATCTATTGTTGAAGAAACTTAAAACAAATAAATCCAATTTCAGAATGAAACGCCTATTATCCATTATCCCTTTTCTAAAGGACAATTTTCTTTCTTTTTCTTAACTTTTACGATTGATACTTTTTCTCTCTCTCTTTCTCTCTCTTTTTCTTTTTATTTTCTTTTCTCTTCAAAGATATTTATCATAAAAATAAATCGACAAAGCAGTGTCAAATGATTTAAAAAAATATTAAAAATGATCGTCAAGGAAATAATTAATCAGTAAAATTTAACAAAACGAATGATTAATAAAATATTAAAATAATAGGAAAGAATATTTTTTTTCTATATGTAAGGACGATGATCAACCATGACATTTTCTCTTTTTTCATTCCTTTCTCTCCCTCTCTCTCTCTCTCTCTCTCTCTCTTTCTTTCTCATGAGCTTTCTCTTTTTCACACACGCACGGGCAACGTTCTCAGGTGGCTCGTAAAATCCTAACCGATGTTAATGAAAATGTTTCCCGCTGGGACACAGTCGTCGCTTCCGAAATATCGCCCATAGTGTCACGATAACATCTTGCTCTCGTCCCGTACGATAACATTTTAATCCCTTTAAAACACCATGAACGTGTTCCAACGAAAGGTCCTTCTCAATGAAATATTATAACATCAATGGCATCTATACGAACACAAAACATGCAATGGCGAGATAAAAAGTAATTTTCGTACGCGATTACGAAGCCTTCGAATAATTTTGAAATGATAATACTCTTATAATAAAAACGACTATCGGTGATATGATAACAGTAAGAAGAAAAAAAAATAAATAAAAGAGACAGAGAGAGAGAGAGAGAGAGAGAGGGGGGGAGAGAAAAAAAAAGAAAAGAAAAAATGATTATTAAAATAAAAACTGACCTCGCAAGCGCCTCGATGTTGGTCATATTTGGGTTAACCTTGAGACCTTGCTCGGCACGAGCCTGAGCCTGTGCTTGAAGATGATGCGGCAGACTTGCTGGTGAGAGTATGGCTGTGTGTCCTGCACCTGGGTGTCCTCCCAACTGCATGAATTGCATGTGACTGAGGTGTGTGGGTGGATGATTATAGCCGTTCGCTAAAAGCGGTGACTTTTCCATCCTTGGTACATCTGTGAACAAAGAAGTAGAAAAAAAAAAGGAATACATGAAACAGCTGTCCTATACTGTAATCTTCTTTTCTTTTTTTCTTTCCCTTTGTCTTTTCTTCATTTTCATTTTCTTTTGTTTCTCTTTTTTTAATCGAGTACGTAAAATATCCAGGTACGATAAAATTAAAACAGAAGAAAAGAAAAAAAGAAATTGTGATTTATTAAAAAAAAAAAAAATCTCCTATTTCCTTATGAATATGATTGATTGTTAATTAACTTTTTTCTTTTTTTTCTTTTTTTTTTTTTATTAGATTGGACTAATACCAATACTTGTGTATTATGAATAGATAATAAATACGTAGGAAGGTTAGTAACTTGGAGTTAAGGACGAGGGAAAACGGGAAAAGGGATGGGAAGGACACATAGGGACAACGTAGAAGGGTGCAAGGGTATCCGGATTTCAGTGAAATCAGGCGAGACGTGAAGCTCGTGGCAAGCCTCGGATAAAGAGCGCTTTCGTAGGCTTGATGGATCGCCGGCCGCTTAACCAAATATCAATCACAACGGCTAGCGCAACGGCAGCTCTCTGCATATAATCTACGCGTTGATTTGCGTTCGCCTCCTCGTCGGTCTCATAGTTGTCGTCGTCGTCGTCGTCATCGTTGTCATCGTCGTCGTCATCGTCATCGTCATCGTCATCGTCGTCGTCGTCGTCGTCGTCGTCGTTGTAGTCATAGTCGTGCGTCCGTGTTTGCGCATCGACTTAATGGCCCACTCGTGATGGATTTACGTAGCCCCGAGAGGAACAACAATTTTCGACTACTCGATATAATCATTTTCTAAGAATTTCCTCTTAAATATATCATAATCTTTGATCGTTGTATATTATTCATAATTTTATGATATATAATTCATTGTTATAAAGAGATTTAAATTATTTAAATTCCTTTCGTTTCAGTCATCACGTATTATATACGATTCATAATAATAATAATAATAATATATATATATATATGTTTTTTTGTTTTAGATTTTATAATAATTTTATCATTGTTATTATTCTTTTTTCTTTTTTTTTTTTTTTTCATTGACACTTTGTTTATTTGCATATAGAAAAGTTAACTTTTCATAGGAGGGAGAAAAGTCATTGCTATTCCTGCGAGTATTATACGGATTTCGATTTTTCAAGGGACGAGAGATTCGATGAGGGAGAGGGAGGGGGGAGAGGTGGATAGGCGATAATACATGCACGGTCACGTTTTTTGATTGATGGCTCGAACCTTCGACGCCACGATTCAACCCCGTTTGTGCCGTTGTCCCAAGCCTCAACTGTAAAAGATCGCCTACGACGCATCGTCGTACTGCCATCGTCATTTGTTGCGGCGACGCGTGCCACCGATAAGTTTCTCGTTTATAAGCGCATAACTGCTATCAACGAAACATACTTTTCATTTTTTCCTTTTTCTTTTTCTTTTCTTTATTCTTTTCTTTTTTATCTTTTTTTCTTCTTCTTCTTCTTTTCCCTCTCTTATATATTCACATCAATCTTCCAATCAATATATTTCCTTTCAATAATCTATTGAACTTACGTGTACGTTGTAATCATCGTTGTAATAAAAACGACGCATTAACGATAAACATTAATTCGCATTATCATACGTATAAATGCATTTTTGGTGAATATGATAATGAAAATGATAATCTGAACGATCTGAAATCCTTCTTCTGATATACTTTCTTTTTATTTTTACTTTTGTTCTTTTTTTTTTTTTTTTCTTTACTTATATCGTTTTCTTTTCTATTATTATTATTTTTTCATTTTTCTTTTTTCTTTTTTGCATTCTCATCCGCTAATCATCAAAGAGATCTTTCTAAATCTTTTCTTGATTACCTCGTTTATAACTCGGTTCCTTGATCTACTATATGAACAAATAAAAGTATCCTTCCAAGAAAGGGTAAAGATGCCCGAAATGGCCGATGAAATATTGGACAGGTGAAACTCTTGTCATTTTAAGGTCATGGCCTCGGTCAGAAAGTCGTGCGAAAAGGAGGAAGATACTGAGAACGAATAAGAGTCTAAAGGAAGAAAGAAAGAGAAAGATAGAGGATAAAGATAAAAAGGGAGAGAGAGAGAGAGAGAGAGAGAGAGACGATGTGCAATACACAAGTAGAGAGAGAAAGAAAGAGAGAGATAGTTGGAGGTGCCTATTCATTACAAATTATCTAAATGGCAGTGATTTCGGCGGACCGGCTGGCCGTTTGACGAGTAAGTGGCGGTTTCGTTGTTCAGTGACTGCCATTAATCCAAAGCCGTCTCTTTAAAGTTACTCGAAGCAAGTCGCGATATCTTTGACAACCACTGTGGGATCCGGCCCATGACCGGCCCCAAAATTGGACTTATTACAACTTATAGAGCGTGATTTGGACGCTCCGCTCAATAACATACATTATCCCCAATCCATATGATTTAATGAAACTCCTCTAAACTCTCCACTTAACCGCGGTACTCTCCTCTCTCTCTCTCTCTCTCTCTCTCTCTCTCTCTCTATCTTTTATCCTTTCCTTTCTTCCTTTAACCATAAGATATATATATATATATATATATATATATATATATATATATATATATATATATACGTACATATTGTTATTCAAAACTATACTAATTCTTTGTTTTTTCTTTTTCTTTTTCTTTTCATATTACATTTTTCTAATTATTCCTTTTTCCTTTCCTCTTTCTGTTCTTTCTTTAATTTTTTTTTTTTTGTTTCTCTTCGTCACGATCATTTTTACGACGAACACATTTTTTATAGAATATAAAATAAAAGAGAATAATTATCGCCGATAAGGATCATTTTCCTTTTATTAACTTTACGTTCGTGGAATATGAATGAAATAGAACGATTGTACAATGGAAACGAACGATAATGTACAATTTAAGCTAAAGAGTGCCCTTCCTTTAACTTCGCTTTTTTCTCCCACTCCAAGACACCACAAGCAACTCCTTGCCCCTCCCTCAGCTGATGAGGTGACAACCCATAATTATACGGACCGCTTTCAGTCTGAGCTGACTGCAGTGGCATGCAGAGGAGAGGCCTCCATCATCGTCGCTTCTTCTTTCCATGCTTCTTTCTTTCTTTCTTTCTTTCTTTCTTTCTTTCTTTCTTTCTTTCTTTCTTCTCCTCATTCTCTCCCCCTCTCTCTCTCTCTCTCTCTCTATGTTTCTCTTCGTTGTCGTTCACATATTCTCCATCTTGTTTCTCAATATTCTTCCGTATTTTATAATACATTCATAACCATTGTTAATGATGATAGTGATGATAATGATAATGATGATGATAATAATATTCAAAATTTAAATAAAATTTATATTCAATTATTATCGAAAACGTATGTCGTTATCGTTAACTCAATTGACTTTTGACGTTTGAAAATAATCGTCAAGTATTTTAAAACGATTTACTCTCAAATATTATTAATATATCGTAACGTATGTTAGTATGTGTATCAATATTGATATCAAAGGATGTAATAAAGAGGAAGATGAGAATGAAGAGTATCAGAGAGAAAAGAGATGAGAGAAGAACAAAAGAATGAATACTTCGAATCATGCCTGTAGGAGAGGAACGACTTCGCAACTTCTTTTCTGGTGTTAATTACAAAACGCGAGAATAAATTGCCAGGCTAAATGAGAGCCGGCTATTTTCTTCTTCTTTTTCTTATTCTCCTCCTCCTCGTCCTCCTCCTCCTCCACCTCCACCTCTTTCTCCTCCTCTTACTCCTCCTCCTTCTTCCATAGCCTCGTCACGTCTTTTTCTCTCTTTCTCTCTCTCAATTTTTCTGTCTTTCTCTTTCTTCCTTCTTCCTTCATAAGACGAACGGATGAATGGAGGGCGAAGACACCAGTGAAATTTGTTATGCATCTCGAACACGGACTTTTGCTGCACGGCGAGGATAAGTGCCGGAATGAAGTGGCCTTTTTAAATTACATCCTTGACTCCGAAGGCTTCATTGTCGAAGCTTACGAATCGACTTCGACCTCGGAATTATTTCCTATCGATTTCATCATCTTGACAAGTAGCATATCCATGTACGTATGTATGTAGGTCAAATGATATTCCCAAAGACGATTCAAAATGAAGATGATCGATCGATCATCATTATTTCTTTTTTTTTTTTTTTTTTTCTTTCTTTTTAATCCATCGAACGTATCAATTAATTACGAGAAGTATTACGGGAAAAATGTATCAGATAATTATTACGTTAATAATGGAAAGTAAGAAAAAAGAAACGAAAGAAAAGGAAGAAAATCATTAATTAAATTCGTTTTTGTTAAATATTTCTCTAATTAATCCATACGAAATCAAATTATCTTGCCTGAGGATACAAGAAGATCTTTTAACTCGAAGTCAGCATGTTTTCTTTCATCCTAACATTTCTTTTCTCTCTCTCTCTCTCTCTCTCTCTCTCCCTTTCCTTCTCTTTTTCCACCCACTCTGTATCTCTTCACAAAGAAAGATTACTCCTCTTCCGGTTGGTTGATCGCACGCTCAGCTGCGCGACGTGAAATTATTTGGAAAATCTGCCCTTTGTCCCTGGGCCTACGTACTTACTTCGACTACCTTTCTGTTTAACGTCGATACTTTCACACAGTAAATACTTTCGCCCATTGTTCTTAACAAACGACGAAGAAATTGTCTCTCTTATCCTTTACACATATTACATCAGCCAACGTGTTGTTTTATAATTTTAATACTTAAATATTCTCTCTATTATATACCTCGGGAATTTGAAATGAATCTTAATAAATTTAAACTTCAAAAATTATTTTATTATTAAATTATTTCATTAACAAAAATTATTTCCCGTTGAAGAAGAGAAAAAAACAACAACTAGCAAAAAACAAAACAAAACGAAGGAACGAACGAAAGAGACAATTTTCCCATCCTTGGAAACTTCGTAAGATTGAGACTCTTCCTTTCGACGAAGATAGAAAAAGAAAAAAAAAAAAAAAAAAAAAGAAAAAAAGGAAAAGAAGAAAAAGGAGAAGAAGAAGAAGAAGAAGAAGAGAAAACGAACAAAGTTAAAGCCGATATAAAAGTGCGTGACGCAAAAGGGAAACGAGGGAATGATCGCTTATGCACGTGTGTATCACCATATAGGCCTAATATTGTTCCCCAGTCGTGCCCATTGGTGTACATATAAACAGAAGACGGGAAACGGAGTTTCGCGCAGGAGGAATCCGGTTTTTCAAGTAATCGAGAGTCGAAGCAGTCAGCCAGGCGGTCAGCCAGGCAGTCAGCCAGGCAGTCAGCCAGGCAGTCAGCTAGGCAGGCAGGCAAACAAGTAGGTAAGAAAGCAAGCAGCCTAGGAGGCAGCCTAGAAGGCAGGCGAGCGAGTAAGCGAGCAAGTAAGCGAGCTAGTAAGCGAGTAAGCAAGCGAGCGAGCGAGCAAGCAAACACCTAACCAGTCAGCCGGATGGTCAGGCAGACGGGCAGGAAGGCAGGCAGCCATCGAGGTAGCTCACGAGCTTAACTCCCAACAACACGGAGAACTACCTCCAAAGAGAATCGTGAGAGAAAGAATGAGAAAGAGAGAAAAAGAGAGAAAGAGAAAGAGAAAGAGAAAGAAAGAGATAGAATGGATGCCATAGAAGCATGCATACACCTCGTCGCTCCTCCTATACCTCGCTTTTTTCTCGCTTTCCTAGTTCACCACACCCATTCTTCTTTATCGAGTTGCTGCTCCTGAGAGCTGCTCGTCCCTCCATTATTGAGACATAAGAAGACCTTATGCCAGTGCCTAACCACCTACATATTATGTATCGTCAGACAAATAGCGATTGACCTAATCGATTCTTCAATTCTTTCGCCATTTGAGATTAATCGATTTCGATCTATATCATCTTTTATCATTCCTCCAAATGATTTCCATTGATAATACGCCGATTTATGTTATACATGTAATCGAGATATTTCTATTAGACACGTATATTGTATTAGTTTATTGATTATAAATTATTTAAAAATTTCATGATCATTTCTCGCGACTAAGTAATTTTTGTAAATTAAACTTCTCTCTCTCTCTCTCCCTCTCGTAGAAATTATTTCATTAAGATTTATTATGCTAGGAATTATTATCGACGACGTTGCTCTTATCTTACTGCTGATGCTTACGGTAACCAAAAAAAAAAAGAAAAGAACGAAAAAGGAAAAGGAAAGAAGAAAAAGAAGAGGAGGAGGAGGAGGAGGAGGAGGAAGAAGAAGAAGTTTCAGGAAGCAGGAAGAAGAGAATGACCGATCTTTCTTGTATTCTCTAACGACAATAACTGAACAAGAGTTTCCTTCCTTCTCCCACCTTACATGCCATTTACCTCTTCAAGTGCAAGAAAGAGATCCAATATTTGTTCTTCGTGGGTCTCCACGAGCATCATCCGAGTGTAGTAAACCTTTTGATATATAGTCGAAGCATTTTAGAGTTCTGTCAGCCACGCCCACAATCAGCCGTGGTATTATTTACACTCCTTGTGGGCTCGAAAACGTTTCTCTTTCTTTCTCTCTCTCTCTCTCTCTCATTCTTTCTATTATTCTCCTTTTATTATATCTCTATGTCTGGCACTGTGCGAAATCCTTTTCTTCGTCATCAACCATGCCGTCATCGAAGTCACCATCTACATTTGATATCGCTCTCTTTGTTCTCGCTATCTCTGTCTCTCTCTCTCTCTCTCTCTCTCTCTCTCTTTCTCTCTCTCTCTCTGTCTGTCTGTCTGTCTGTCTCTTCAACCTGCTAGAATATCTAATTTGGTTAAATGTGTTCAAACGAACGAGTCAATGATTAAATCATCAATCCTTATTCAAACGCAAAGGATTCTTTCACGTAAAGAGTTATTGATATAATAATTAAGTACTTTACTTCAGACAGAGTGCATAAAATTGGAATTCTTGTTTCCTTCTTCTTTTTTTTTCTTTCTTTTTTCTTCAAGTAAAAAATCCAATTTGCATTATAATATATATATATATATATATATATATATATATATATCAAAACGTTTTATAACGCATTATTATATGTTCCAACGAAATTCTTAAAAGCCATCATTCCTACGAGCATGATTCTTTTTCATTCCATTTTTAAAATTAGACGGATCGATCGCGGTCGTATCTATTTTCAGACATGAGAAAAAGGAAGAAAGAAAGAGAAAGAAAGAGAGAGAGAGAGAGAGAGAGTATGTAGCCTTAGGGTCGGATATGATTTCGGGGTTGGTTTTTTCTCTTTCTCTCTCTCTCTCTCTCTCTATCTCTCTCTTTCTTTTTTTTCTTTATTTCTCTTTCACGATCAACGAAGAGAAAAATTCGTGACGATTCTTCTCTTACCTCTTATTCGCCAGTGATCTTAGGATCTATCTATTTATCTATCTATCTGTCTATCTATCTATCTATCTATCTATCTATCTGGTACGAGAACAAGAGATTCATGCAAATTTTCTTCCTCCGACATTTCGGACGTTCTCTCTTCTTCTTTGCCTTGGCAATCTTACAAATTATTGATATTAATCTATTACGTGGGAACACGATATCCGAGTTAGGTTGGACCTATCGCTCTTGGGCCTGAATTTCGTCTGATTTATAATACCTCTAACAATGGAGAATAGAAGGAAAGAAAGAAAGAGAAGGAGAGAGGGGCGGGGGGAAGAACGAGAAAAAGAAATAATATTAAATATTAAAGATAGTACAATGACATTGTATGAAAAAAAAAAATAAATAAATAAATAAATAAATAAAAAAGAAAAAAAGAAAAAAGGATTACAGAACACATTTCTATTAGCGTATCAATCTTACGTGAGTAAAAAAGAAAGAAACTGTAACGTAGTAAATCAAATGTGAATGGATTAAATCGGATTTCTCTTAAAAGAAAAACAAAAAGGGAAAAGGAAAAAGTTAAAGAGAAAGATAAAAATGAAAAGAAAAAACAAAGAAAAGAAAAGAAAAATATACGAAAGGTGGAAAAATAGAGAAAGGATAAAAAGAAGAAGGAAATAAGTAATACGCGAGATGATTACAAAGCAGATCGTATGTACGTCGTTGAATCACCGTTTATGCGCTTCAAGCATCGAACGATTTTCGTTTCGGAGATGATCGTACCTCGGACGAAAAATCGATGCTTCGTCTAATCTCGAAGGTAAATCTTTCCCGTGGGCTAATCAAAAGCGAGGATCGAAGAGGGTAGCGTGTTTCCGAAGCATCTGCCCTTGCGCGAGAGTACAGTAACATACGGAATTTAAATTGTCCAAGGGATACTTCGTGAACCGTTCAAAAATTCTTCTTACCAGACAGGTCAATACTTTTTCCATCGCGTTTTTCACTCGCAACATCGCTTAATCCGCTGCATAAACATTGTATTGTATTTCGCAAAGGGATGCGCCTATTATATCATATTTTGTTATTAATATCTTCTGACTGGCTGAGTCTGCAAGCACCGATACACATACTGAAGAATAAAAGAGAAAGAAGAAGAGAGAGAGAGAGAGAGAGAGAGAGAGAGAGAGAGAGAGAGAGAGGGAAAGAACCGTAGAAACAGCCGATACCGGTTTTCTTTATCGTACAATGCCCATAGGATTTTTATTATCCTTCGTCCTAGAGAAAAAAAAATAGAGAGAGAGAGAGAAAAAAAATATATAATATCGATATCGAAAATTATAGCAGACTTCCTATGGCCGAGAATCTATTTCAAATTCTAACAATAACTAACCGTAAAAAATAAATATATATATATATATATATTCATATGTACAATATATCCATACCATATAAGTATATTCTATGTTAAAGTAAAATCATGGATTTATATCTACTCCATCACAAAGTTACCCATACACACGAATACACATGTCGTCAGAGTTACGAACGTTTACGAAGATTTTACGACAGTGGTCAGGTTTATGTCGTCTGATGCACCATATGAGCCTAACTATTGAGCTATTTAAAAGCAACGTCTATCATCAAGTTCTCTCTCTCTCTCTCTCCTTTTTCTCTTTTCTCCTTTTATCCACTTGAAAACTTTCGCTGGTGTGCAAAGTACTTATCAACCCTACGACGTGTTCTCCATGTTTTCCATGTTTCTCGATACTTAAAAAAGAGAGAGACAGAGAGAGAAAAAGAAAGAGAGAAAGAGAGAGAGAGAGAGAGAGAGAGAGAGAGAGAACATATGTAGCAAGCATTGACCGTCGTTTTATGGAACGATCAAAACAGAAGTGCGTTACAAACGTTGGATTTAAAGGCAGACACTCGATTCGAATTCTACGTTCTTCCCTTTCGTTCGCCTTTCCCTGCTTCGAAATAAGTAACGACGAAGAGAGGTATGAGAACGTAGCAGGTGGGTTTCAGTGCATTCAAGCGAAATTAACGTGCAGGTCTGCAGAGCTCTTCGAAGGAAACGAAAATTCTATATCCCCGAGATATCTGTGTTTCATTTACACAACCACAAAAAATTCTTATTCCTATTTGGATACTCGTTATTGATAAAGAAAAAAAAAAAAAAAAAAGAAAAAAAAACAAAAGGAAAAGAAAAAGAGAGGTAAACCAAAAAAAAAGCATGCAATAGAAAAGTTTGCATAGTTTTTAATTAATCGAAATAATGAAAAATAGAGAAACGATTATATCGAAAAGGAAGAAAAAAGAGACAGAGAGAAATAGGAGACAAGTTTGCACAAGGATGCGATTAAATAAAGAAATAAATGAAGTAGAAAAAAAAGAAAAGGAAAAAGAGAAAAAATGATTAATCCAACTCGATAGAATGTCCAACAATAATAAGTAAAAGAAATGAAAAATAAATAAATAAATTGAGGAAGAAAAAAGGAAAAGCAAAAGAAAAAAAGAGATAAACCAAGTGTCGCTTTTCATTAGTCTCGTACAATTTTCCCTTCTGAGTTTCTTTTTTTTTTTTTGTTACCTTCCTTCGGCTGTTAACAACACAACTCTCTCCTCTCCTCACCTATCACTTCAAACACGTACATACGATAGTACGTACGTACATACATACGGCCCTTGGCGCACATAGAGAGCGAGAGAGCGAGAGAGAGAGAGAGAGAGAGAGAGTAAAAAAAGCAAAAAACAAAAACGACGAAAAAAAAGAAAAGAGAAAAAAAGGGAAATAAAACCTGAACGAAAAAAAAAAAGAAGAAAAAGGGAAAACAAAAAAGGTATGCCCTATATCAAACCAAAGAGCCACTCTTTTCCTCTTTCCGCTCGTTTGTTGGTCACGAGGAGCCCTACGCGAATTACAAAAATATTCCCGGCGCGGACAAAGCGGTCGGGCTCGTTGATTCGCGAGTTAATTGAGCGGCGCGGCACACGGCGGCCCGCTAACGAGTAAATTGTTGACTACCTACCACCAACTAACACCAACACCAACACCATCACCCTCCTTCCTCTCCTCTCTCCCTCTCTCTCTCTCTTTCTCTCTCTCTCTCTCTCTCATCACCACACGACATACAATCAACCACCATCGTCGTAGAACATCATTCGTCGACTACCCATTCTCGCGATATTCCACGCTTATTTTTATTTTTATTTATTTATTTTTTTTTTTTTTGTTATCTCGATTAACTCTTAGCTTCCTCTTCCACTCCTCTCCTCATCCTTTTTTCTCATCCCCCATTGCATTCCCCCCTACCACCCCACTCCACGGAATCCCAGGAAATTGCTACGGTCGCTCGTTTTCTTTCTCGTGTCGATTCCACGTTTTTCTATTCGTTCATTTTCTCCTCTTCCCTTTTTCTTCCTCTTCTCTTTCCTTTTCCTTTTCCCTTTCCTTCTCTTTCTTTTTTATTTTTTATTTTCTTTTTTGTTTTTTTTGCTTCTTTTTTCTTTTTTCACGAGATCGTCTCGAAGATCGATTATCATCATATACGCTTTCGATCGTCGTCCGATGGACGATCGGTTAACACGCCAGTTATATTTCTTTTGTTTTTCTTTTCCTTCGAAAACGATCGACGAAATAAATATTAAAATGAAGAATTTTGTATTGCGTGTAGAAAAAAAAACAAAAAAAAAAAAGCAAAAAAATAAAAAAGGAATGATATGCTTGCGAAGAGAGACGTGTGTCGTAATTAAGTCGTACTAAAATTCCCGTTCGTGAGCTTTGAAAGACGGCGCAGATTTTATGGCAGGCCTCGCAGAGGCTTCGTACACACATTCACATAGACACGCTAATTTTCTGTCTCTCTCTCTCTCTCTCTCTCTCTCTCTCTCTCTCTCTCTTATATCTTTGAACGTATCTGAGCACTCTATGTGCTCTTTTATGTTTAAGCAAGAGGCGATGGGTCGCGCATCTTGTTGCAAACGCGTTCGTCACGCACACGGACAACGTGCTTTGCATAACGACGATGACAGCTCGTCGAGAAAATACGAGATGAATTTTTGTTTCTTTACCGGAGGTCGATGATCGATCATTTCTATAATTATCATTGATATTAACGAAAGAGATCAGATTTCGAAGAGTTTGTAAAAATATAAGAAAAAGCATCGAATCTAAAAGAAAAAAGAAGAAGAAAGATAATCAAAAATTACTTTAGAAATAATATAATATTAATCTCTCATAATAGATAATAATATCCTGTAAATCATCGTTTATCCGATAAGAATTTATCGAATGTAATTAGAGAAATATTCTGAATCATTATAATCAAGACATTAAAAACACGAATAGAGTATAGATACGTATTTGATGTTTATTTGATGTTTATATGAAACGCTTTATTAAGCGCTCGTACGCTCGTACGAATTTATTAAAAAAAAAAAAAACAAAACAAAACAAAAAAAAAACAAAAAAAAAAAGAACAAAAAAAAAACCCGAGCGAAGTGAAATTAAACGTTTAAATAAATTTTTTCTTTCTCTCGTTTTTTTTCCTTTTATTTTTTATTTCTATTTTTTTGTTGTTTCTTTTTTGCTCTCTGCGCCACATAGAAAGGTGGTAAAAATAAAAGGTATGAAAAAGGAAAAAAGAGAAAAATAATAAAAAAAAAAGACTCGCGGAGATGCTGCGATTCTCTCCCGAGCTGCTTGATTTACGGGCACGCGTTGTGGTAAAGCCGTAACTCTGTTACCAAAATGAAGAGGTTTAACAACACGCTCTCGTTTCTCTACGAACGATCGCACCTTCTTCTTCTTCTTTCCCCTCTATTCTTCTTCTTTCTCCTCTCCTTTCTTATTCTTTTTTTCTTCTTGTTTCCTCTCGTAAAAAACAATCAAGCCGGACGCATTCTAACGCAGAAGCCGCGATCATTAAAGACAAACCTTTGCGCAGGTATTTCTACGCATCGTCTGATACTGATCTCTAGGCGTGTCTACTTCTAATAAAGAATGAAATTTCACAAAATCTTAACGTTTATAATGAAAAATTTATCTCCGTTCCTTTCCCCCAAAAATATCACGATTCCGATGATCCTTCTATTAACAATGAGAACGTTATCAAATTTTCAGAGATCATATTTAAATATTATGAACTTATGATATACAAATCTATTCCTACCTCTCTCTCTCTCTCTCTCTCTCTCTCTCTAACTTGAATATACCCTGAATATATCCGCTCTCTTCCGACTTGTACGATCAATGAAATGTTAAAAAAAACAATTTTAAAAATCCACTTAACGAAACTAAAGAGACATACGATATAAAAAATGTATTTCCGTCTATAATTCACGTTTCATTAGTTCGCATAGTCGATAAGAGAAATGAGATGTTTAAGAGGGTTAAAGGGGAAAAAAGAAAAGATAAAAATAGAAAAAGGGAAAGAAAAGAGAAACAAAAAAGAAAAAGAAATAAAAGAAACGAAAAAAAAAGTGAAGCGCGAAAGTAAAGTAATTTCTCAAAGTAAAAAATTGTTCTCCCGCATTAGAACAATATCCCCTTATCTTTTTCTCGTAGTATCTCTTTGCGCGACATTATCGGCAGTTTTCGTTCCGCGGATTATTCCGCTTTCGCATCAAATCACCGAGCCGGTTTCGGTTTCGTCCCTCGGCACGCACGCGGTATATAATTTCCGACCGCAGGGTGAAAATTCCACGTGCGGCCCTCAGTGGTTCTCGAAACTTGCCTCTCTCTCTCTCTCTCTCTCTCTTCTCTGCTACACAACTTCGCTATATCCGGAATCGTATCTCCTTTAATTCGCGGCTACGATAAGAACCCTTAACGAATGAGAGAGAGAGAGAGAGAGAGAGAGAGAGAGAGAGAAAGAAAGAGAGAGAGAAGGA